>NC_137662.1:295000-510000 GCF_963422515.1 Blennius ocellaris | reverse complement strand
TATCTATCTATCTATCTATCTATCTATCTATCTATCTATCTATCTATCTATCTATCTATCTATCATCTATCTATCTATCTATCTATCTATCTATCATCTATCTATCTATCTATCTATCTATCATCTATCTATCTATCTATCTATCTATCTATCTATCTATCTATCTATCTATCTATCTATCTATCTATCTATCTATCTATCTATCTATCTATCTATCTATCTATCTATCTATCTATCTATCTATCTATCTCTATCTATCTATCTATCTATCTATCTATCTATCTATCTATCTATCTATCTACCTATCTATCTATCTATCTATCTATCTATCTATCTATCTATCTATCTATCTATCTATCTATCTATCTATCTATCTATCTATCATCTATCATCTATCTACCTATCTATCTATCTATCTATCTATCTATCTATCTATCATCTATCTATCTATCTATCTATCTATCTATCTATCATTTATCTACCTATCTATCTATCATCTATCTATCTATCTATCTATCTATCATCTATCTATCTATCTATCTATCTATCTATCTATCATCTATCTATCTATCTCATCCTATCTATCTATCTATCTATCTATCTTCTATTCTCTATCTATCTATCTATCTATCTATCTATCTATCTATCTATCTACTATCTATCTATCTATCTATCTACTTCTATCTATCTATCTACTATCTATCTTATCTACCTACCTCTATCTATCTATCTATCTATCTATCTACCTATCTATCTATCATCTATCTACCTACCTATCTATCTATCTATCTATCTATCTATCTATCTATCTATCTATCTATCTATCATCTATCTATCTATCTATCTATCTATCTATCATTTATCTACCTATCTATCTATCATCTATCTATCTATCTATCTATCTATCTATCTATCTATCTATCTATCTATCTATCTATCTATCTATCTATCTATCTATCATTTATCTACCTATCTATCTATCATCTATCTATCTATCTATCTATCTATCTATCTATCTATCTATCTATCTATCTATCTATCTATCATCTATCTATCTATCTATCTATCTATCATCTATCTATCTACCTATCTATCTATCATCTATCTATCTATCTATCTATCCATCTATCATCTATCTATCTACCTATCTATCTATCATCTATCTATCTATCTATCTATCTATCTATCTATCTATCTATCTATCTATCATCTATCTATCTATCTATCTATCTATCTATCATTTATCTACCTATCTATCTATCATCTATCTATCTATCTATCTATCTATCTATCTATCTATCTATCTATCTATCTATCTATCTATCTATCTATCTATCATTTATCTACCTATCTATCTATCATCTATCTATCTATCTATCTATCTATCTATCTATCTATCTATCTATCTATCTATCTATCTATCATCTATCTATCTATCTATCTATCTATCATCTATCTATCTACCTATCTATCTATCATCTATCTATCTATCTATCTATCCATCTATCATCTATCTATCTACCTATCTATCTATCATCTATCTATCTATCTATCTATCTATCTATCTATCTATCTATCTATCTATCTATCTATCTATCTATCTATCTATCTATCTATCTATCTATCTATCTATCTATCTATCTATCTATCTATCTATCTATCTATCTATCTATCATCTATCTACCTATCTATCTATCTATCTATCTATCTATCTATCTATCTATCTATCTATCTATCTATCTATCTATCTATCTATCTATCATCTATCTACCTATCTATCTATCTATCTATCTATCTATCTATCTATCTATCTATCTATCTATCTATCTATCTATCTATCTATCTATCTATCTATCTATCTATCTATCTATCTATCATCTATCATCTATCTACCTATCTATCTATCTATCTATCTATCTATCTATCATCTATCTATCTATCTATCTATCTATCTATCTATCTATCTATCATTATCTACCTATCTATCTATCATCTATCTATCTATCTATCTATCTATCTATCTATCTATCTATCTATCTATCTATCTATCTATCTATCTATCTATCTATCTATCATTTATCTACCTATCTATCTATCATCTATCTATCTATCTATCTATCTATCTATCTATCTATCTATCTATCTATCTATCTATCTATCTATCTATCTATCTATCTATCTATCATCTATCTATCTATCTATCTATCATCTATCTATCTATCTATCTATCTATCTATCTATCTATCTATCTATCTATCTATCTATCTATCTATCTATCTATCTATCTATCTATCTATCTATCTATCTATCTATCTATCTACCTATCTATCTATCATCTATCTACCTATCTATCTATCTATCTATCTATCTATCTATCTATCTATCTATCTATCTATCTATCTATCATCTATCTATCTATCTATCTATCTATCTATCATTTATCTACCTATCTATCTATCATCTATCTATCTATCTATCTATCTATCTATCTATCTATCTATCTATCTATCTATCTATCTATCTATCATTTATCTACCTATCTATCTATCATCCTATCTATCTATCTATCTATCTATCTATCTATCTATCTATCTATCTATCTATCTATCTATCTATCTATCTATCTATCTATCTATCTATCTATCTATCTATCTATCTATCTATCTATCTATCTATCATCTATCTATCTATCTATCTATCTATCTATCTATCTATCTATCTATCTATCTATCTATCTATCATCTATCTATCTATCTATCTATCTATCTATCTATCTATCTATCTATCATCTATCTACCTATCTATCTATCTATCATCTATCTATCTATCTATCATTTATCTACCTATCTATCTATCATCTATCTATCTATCTATCTATCTATCTATCTATCTATCTATCTATCTATCTATCTATCTATCTATCTATCTATCTATCTATCTATCTATCTATCTATCTATCTATCTATCTATCTATCTATCTACCTATCTATCTATCATCTATCTATCTATCTATCTATCCATCTATCATCTATATATCTACCTATCTATCTATCATCTATCTATCTATCTATCTATCTATCTATCTATCTATCTATCTATCTATCTATCTATCTATCTATCTATCTATCTATCTATCTATCTATCTACCTATCTATCTATCTATCTATCTATCTATCTATCTACCTATCTATCCACCTATCTATCTATCTATCTATCTATCTATCTATCTATCTATCTATCTATCTATCTATCATTTATCTATCTATCTATCTATCTATCTATCTATCTATCTATCTATCTATCTATCTATCTATCTATCTATCTATCTATCTATCTATCTATCTATCTATCTATCTATCTATCTATCTATCTATCTATCATCTATCTACCTATCTATCTATCTATCTATCTATCTATCTATCTATCTATCTATCTATCTATCTATCTATCTATCTATCATCTATCTATCTATCATCTATCTATCTATCTATCTATCTATCTATCTATCTATCTATCTATCTATCTATCTATCTATCATCTATCTATCTATCATCTATCTATCTATCTATCTATCTATCTATCTATCTATCATCTATCTATCTATCTATCTATCTATCTATCTATCTATCTATCTATCTATCTATCTATCTATCTATCTATCTATCTATCTATCATCTATCTATCTATCTATCTATCTATCTATCTATCTATCTATCTATCATCTATCTACCTATCTATCTATCTATCTATCTATCTATCTATCTATCTATCTATCTATCTATCTATCATCTATCTATCTATCTATCTATCTATCATCTATCTATCTATCATCTATCTATCTATCTATCTATCTATCTATCTATCTATCTATCTATCTATCTATCTATCTATCTATCTATCTATCTATCTATCTATCTATCTATCTATCATCTATCTATCTATCTATCTATCTATCTATCTATCTATCTATCTATCATCTATCTACCTATCTATCTATCTATCTATCTATCTATCTATCTATCTATCTATCTATCTATCTATCATCTATCTATCTATCTATCTATCTATCATCTATCTATCTATCATCTATATCTATCTATCTATCTATCTATCTATCTATCTATCTATCTATCTATCTATCTATCTATATAACTGTAACATCACCTAAAATGTACGCCCTGCCACAATGAAGTTTCTGAAAGTGGTTTGAATCACAGATGAATAAGAAGCACTGCAGTTGCTTTTGTCATCACTTCCAGCCAAACCACAATAAAACCGTCTGACCTCAGGGGCGAAGAAGAGTTGGGCCTGCTCTGGTTCGTACTGGACCAGGACCAGGACCCAGCTTTCAGTCCATGAGGAGATCCTCGTCCAAACACACATTGATTCCAGAGAACTTCCTTCCTTAAGGGCCCAGTACGTGTTCTTTCACATGGCGTTCTATATTTTCTGCCGTCCTTTACAAAATGATTCTTGGAACATCAACTCAATCAATCAACTTTATTTACAAAGCGCTTTTAAGCAGCCGCAGCTGAAACAAAGTGCTGTACATTGTAAATAAAAATAGAAGTCGCGAAATAAAAACATTAAAACAATAAAAACAATAAGATGTTAAAACAATAAACAAAACATAAAAGGTTAAAACAACAACAACAACAAAACGAAGGCACTAAAACCAGAGCAGAGTCTCACGCTGAGGTAAAAGCCAAAGAATACAAATGTGTTTTAAGACGAGTTTTAAAAATGTACAGTGAGGAGGCTTGTCTAACAGGGAGGGGGGGGGGGGGGGGGGGGGGGGGGGGCATTCCAGAGGTAAGGACCGGCAGTGGAAAAGGCTCTTTCCCCTCTGAGCAACATGACACACATTGTTGTCCCTCCATCACTCCTGTTGTCTTCATCATGACGAGCTGCACACACTAACATGGGACACGACAGGGGACTTGATCAGGAGACATTGTGAGATGACGGCATGATTCATAGTCTTGTCGAGTTGGTTTCTACATTGATCTCTCCATATGGAGATCAATGTAGTGACCTCATAAAATGTATAACATAAACATGAACCCCAGGTACCTTGGTTCAGGAGGCGTGTCACAGCTGAACAATGTTGAACATTAACAACAATGTACAGTAAAGGCGGAAAAAAAGGTCTAATTTGCTTTTAGGTTGACAGGTGTGGCAATGCTGTCTCCCTTGCTTCAGACATACAAATAAAAGATCAAACGTACCGGGGCGGAGTACAGGATAACTACTTCCAAAGAAAAGTTCCAATCAATGCCATAAAAAGCCACAGATACTAGACAATCAAAAAAAACCAACACAGGATGCTTGTAACTGCCATACCTGAGCACTACTATTAGGTGGAGACCCAGATAAAAGATGTTGAATGAGCTATGAATAAACACTTAAATCGATGAATTCCTTCAAAATAATAAAGTCATCCACAATTAATCCACCAAAAAGAGGTGTAACAATACACACAGTATGGAACTGGTCAGTACAGGGCTGTACCACAGTAGGAAAGTTATAAAAATTGATTTAACTGCAAGACGTGAAAACCACAATAGCAGACCGTTTCCAGTTCACAATAATGGAATTATTGTAAAAAAAATAAAAAATAAATAAATAAATAAATAAATAAATAAATAAACAAATAAACAAATAAATAAATAAATAAATAAATAAATAAATAAATAAATAAATAAATAAATAAATAAATAAATAAAATGTTTGGCTTACCTAGTCATCCATCTATCTGTCTTACTATTTCTTTATGACGACTTGCTGTCATGATTAAGTTTGGCAAAAGTAGTTTGAACCGACACGAGGGCGTCTCGCGACCTAAAAAAGAAAAGATTGCTGTAATGTGGCTTATAAAGGCACTGGATAATAATTAAGTTCATACTGGCTGAAATAGAAGAATAATGAAGAGCCAAACCAAAGAAATGTGCCACCGGCACTGGTTCTACTTTATTTCATTCCAGGAATGACTTGGTAGCAACATAATGTAAAGAACCTTCTGCAGTACCACACTTATCACACAAGGGGGAGACTGAATCAAAGACGTGACTCAGTCTGGGGTCTGACGAAACATCATTCTACTGGACAAAACCAACCTGAGATCTGGTTGCACAAAAGTGTGATGTGTTTCGACCTAAGTTGCCATGGAGATTTCATTCCTCTCATCCCTGATGTCAGTCCGCAGCCACAAATCAATAACTATTCCACTGCCCGGTGTTATCACATCATTAGATCAAGAGTTATCCAGAGAAAATAAATGTTGATGTGTGGTGTGGACATAGATGTTTCCCGTCCATGTCTGTGCTGCTTTTTACTGTATTGTGTTTTTTAAATGTGTTTTTAAGTGTGAAATGTCAGATTCCAACCATGATTATATTTTAAAAGCCTGGCGTTTTAAAGGCAGTCTCAGAGGATGATGATGCCTCCACCATCATTCATTGTGGAGCCTTTTATTATGTTTCCACTCTCCACCTCATTTATATCTTTTAACGATATCATACTGACTAAAATGTTTGGTTTTGTAAGAGATTGAGGCGTCGTTTCGCCACCAGGGCTGAAAAAAATAAGTATGTGTCTCAATCGGCGAACTGAAGCTAACATTCTTGCAGCATTCTGAGCTAACGGAGCTCCTGAGCGCCATCTTTACTCACAAGAAGCTCTGCAGTCTGGCCTGACGAGCAGAATAGTCCCAAATCTGCTCTAATCTCTGTTTAATACCTAAGCCCTGCATGTTCCTTAACTGTCGTATAGATTTTGATCCTCCAATCTGCTCTCACATTCGTCTTCCCCATGTCTACACGTGTCATCCACGGCTTCACGTAACATTAACCAGCCCCCCCTGCAGTCCTGTAAGGTAAAAAAATTCCAAGGGAAGTGCTTTGTCCCTCGCATTACTTTGACTTTGAACAGGTATAAAACCATAAGAGTAATTATTTTCTTCTTTGCTAGTCGGTTTACTTATTGATTGATTAACATTTTTTCCCACACTGTAGAAAGTTCAGCTGAATCACTAAGTTTGGAGTTTGAAAGTATTGCCCTGGTGGTGGTCTGGTTAAATTGCATCTGATGGTTTATTATTGGACTTTTAGTTCAGGTCTTTGATATTAATTGTTATGAGACCCACAGGATCTCTTTGAGACTTTTACTCCTATTTCCTAAGTAATAACTAAAACCTGTTCTGTTAGTTCTTTTAACTAAACCTGCTGGTAGGAAGTGATAACTCTAATTGTATTGTATCAATTTATATTAATCATGTTTCTTTACATTTATTTTACTTGTTAGATTAAATCTACATCAGTTAAAAACACTATTTTAGAATAATGGCTGGTAGTGTGTTTGATCTGAGTCCACATCCAGTTGTCCTAAAGGGTTCCAGGGTCTTTGTCTTTCACCTTCTATTTCTCAGGCCTCCATATCTCCACCCTGTCCTACTAGTTAGTCCCCCTAGTGTCCCCTGTCCTCCTAGTTAGTCCTCTAGTGTCTCCTGTCCTCCTAGTTAGTCCCCCTAGTGTCTCCTGTCCTCCTAGTTAGTCCTCTAGTGTCCCCTGTCCTCCTAGTTAGTCCTCTAGTGTCCCCTGTCCTCCTAGTTAGTCCCCCTAGTGTCCCCTGTCCTCCTAGTTAGTCCTCTAGTGTCCCCTGTCCTCCTAGTTAGTCCTCTAGTGTCCCCTGTCCTCCTAGTTAGTCCCCCTAGTGTCTCCTGTCCTCCTAGTTAGTCCTCTAGTGTCTCCTGTCCTCCTAGTTAGTCCCCCTAGTGTCTCCTGTCCTCCTAGTTAGTCCTCTAGTGTATCCTGTCCTCCTAGTTAGTCCCCCTAGTGTCTCCTGTCCTCCTAGTTAGTCCTCTAGTGTCTCCTGTCCTCCTAGTTAGTCCCCCTAGTGTCTCCTGTCCTCCTAGTTAGTCCTCTAGTGTCCCCTGTCCTCCTAGTTAGTCCTCTAGTGTCCCCTGTCCTCCTAGTTAGTCCCCCTAGTGTCCCCTGTCCTCCTAGTTAGTCCTCTAGTGTCCCCTGTCCTCCTAGTTAGTCCTCTAGTGTCTCCTGTCCTCCTAGTTAGTCCCCCTAGTGTCTCCTGTCCTCCTAGTTAGTCCTCTAGTGTATCCTGTCCTCCTAGTTAGTCCCCCTAGTGTCTCCTGTCCTCCTAGTTAGTCCTCTAGTGTCCCCTGTCCTCCTAGTTAGTCCTCTAGTGTCTCCTGTCCTCCTAGTTAGTCCTCTAGTGTCCCCTGTCCTCCTAGTTAGTCCTCTAGTGTCTCCTGTCCTCCTAGTTAGTCCCCCTAGTGTCTCCTGTCCTCCTAGTTAGACCTCTAGTGTATCCTGTCCTCCTAGTTAGTCCCCTTAGTGTCTCCTGTCCTCCTAGTTAGTCCCCCTAGTGTCCCCTGTCCTCCTAGTTAGTCCTCTAGTGTCCCCTGTCCTCCTAGTTAGTTCCCCTAGTGTCCCCTGTCCTCCTAGTTAGTCACCCTAGTGTCCCCTGTCCTCCTAGTTAGTTCCCCTAGTGTCCCCTGTCCTCCTAGTTAGTCCCCCTAGTGTCTCCTGTCCTCCTAGTTAGTCTCTCTAGTGTCCCCTGTCCTCCTAGTTAGTCCCCCTAGTGTCCCCTGTCCTCCTAGTTAGTCCTCTAGTGTCCCCTGTCCTCCTAGTTAGTCACCCTAGTGTCTCCTGTCCTCCTAGTTAGTCCCCCTAGTGTCCCCTGTCCTCCTAGTTAGTCCTCTAGTGTCTCCTGTCCTCCTAGTCAGTCCCCCTAGTGTCTCCTGTCCTCCTAGTTAGTCCTCTAGTGTATCCTGTCCTCCTAGTTAGTCCCCCTAGTGTCTCCTGTCCTCCTAGTTAGTCTCTCTAGTGTCCCCTGTCCTCCTAGTTAGTCCCCCTAGTGTCTCCTGTCCTCCTAGTTAGTCCTCTAGTGTCTCCTGTCCTCCTAGTTAGTCCCCCTAGTGCCCCCTGTCCTCCTAGTTAGTCCCCTTAGTGTCCCCTGTCCTCCTAGTTAGTCCCCCTAGTGTCCCCTGTCCTCCTAGTTAGTCCCCCTAGTGTCTCCTGTCCTCCTAGTTAGACCTCTAGTGTATCCTGTCCTCCTAGTTAGTCCCCCTAGTGCCCCCTGTCCTCCTAGTTAGTCCCCTTAGTGTCCCATGTCCTCCTAGTTAGTCATCTAGTGTCTCCTGTCCTCCTAGTTAGTCACCCTAGTGTCTCCTGTCCTCCTAGTTAGTCATCTAGTGTCTCCTGTCCTCCTAGTTAGTCACCCTAGTGTCTCCTGTCCTCCTAGTTAGTCATCTAGTGTCTCCTGTCCTCCTAGTTAGTCACCCTAGTGTCTCCTGTCCTCCTAGTTAGTCATCTAGTGTCTCCTGTCCTCCTAGTTAGTCCTCTAGTGTCCCCTGTCCTCCTAGTTAGTCCCCCTAGTGTCTCCTGTCCCCCTAGTTAGTCACCCTAGTGTCTCCTGTCCTCCTAGTTAGTCCTCTAGTGTCCCCTGTCCTCCTAGTTAGTCACCCTAGTGTCTCCTGTCCTCCTAGTTAGTCATCTAGTGTCTCCTGTCCTCCTAGTTAGTCCTCTAGTGTCCCCTGTCCTCCTAGTTAGTCCCCCTAGTGTCTCCTGTCCTCCTAGTTAGTCACCCTAGTGTCTCCTGTCCTCCTAGTTAGTCCTCTAGTGTCCCCTGTCCTCCTAGTTAGTCCCCCTAGTGTCTCCTGTCCTCCTAGTTAGTCACCCTAGTGTCTCCTGTCCTCCTAGTTTGTCTCTCTAGTGTCCCCTGTCCTCCTAGTTAGTCACCCTAGTGTCTCCTGTCCTCCTAGTTTGTCTCTCTAGTGTCGCCTGTCCTCCTAGTGTCCCCTGTCCTTTCAGTTAGTCCCCCTAGTGTCTCCTGGCCTCCTAGTTAGTCACCCTAGTGTCCCCTGTCCTCCTAGTTAGTCCTCTAGTGTCCCCTGTCCTCCTAGTTAGTCCCCCTAGTGTCTCATGTCCTCCTAGTTAGTCCTCTAGTGTCCCCTGTCCTCCTAGTTAGTCCCCCTAGTGTCCCCTGTCCTCCTAGTTAGTCCTCTAGTGTCCCCTGTCCTCCTAGTTTGTCCCCCTAGTGTCTCCTGTCCTCCTAGTTAGTCACCCTAGTGTCTCCTGTCCTCCTAGTTTGTCCCCCTAGTGTCTCCTGTCCTCCTAGTTAGTCACCCTAGTGTCTCCTGTCCTCCTAGTTTGTCCCCCTAGTGTCTCATGTCCTCCTAGTTAGTCCTCTAGTGCCCCCTGTCCTCCTAGTTAGTCCCCCTAGTGTCTCCTGTCCTCCTAGTTAGTCCCCCCAGTGTCCCCTGTCCTCCTAGTTAGTCCTCTAGTGTCCCCTGTCCTCCTAGTTAGTCCCCCTAGTGTCTCCTGTCCTCCTAGTTAGTCCCCCTAGTGTCCCCTGTCCTCCTAGTTAGTCCCCCTAGTGTCCCCTGTCCTCCTAGTTAGTCACCCTAGTGTCTCCTGTCCTCCTAGTTTGTCCCCCTAGTGTCTCCTGTCCTCCTAGTTAGTCCCCCTAGTGTCTCCTCTGACCCTCACCAGGGTTGAGACGACCCCCCCACTATAAGGAAGGCCCCCCTTTGTAGCTGGACTGGGCCAGTAGCAGACGTTGGTGCTGAACTACCTTTCCCTTCCTAGATTATGTTGGCCTGTTGTAGTGATTTAAATATTTTACCTTGGGAAAGATTCATCCAAGACTGTTTCTTCCATTGTTTTCTCAAGTTTTACTTTTAACAACACCATTATGTTTTTCCACTAAACCAGAACTTTGTGGATGATAAGCACAACGATTTTTAAAATTTTGTTCCTAAATTTTATGATACCTTCTATTACTGTACATTGTTTTTGGTGTTATATGTTGGGATTATCATTTTGCAAAGTGCTTTTGCTATTGTTATAGCATCTGGATGATTTGTTGGTATTGTTTCTACCCATTTAGAGAATGTGTCTATTATTAATATTCTGGTTTTGGAAATGTACCTCCTTTTGAGTCTTATGTTTTATACAGATTATACACACTGCTCAAAAATATTTTGAGTAAGAATTGATGAAATTGGTGTACCCTCCCTCCTGTTGAGGCATGGCGAAGCCCATGGCTCATTATTGCTGCCTGTTTATATAGTGATTTTGGGAGAGTAGGTTTTCCTTCTGGTCAGAAATAGATACTCTCTTTCTGCTGTGCTCCAGTTTTTTTAATCCAATATTGTTTTTCTGTTTTTGGAGCTGAGTTTTGCATATCTTTTAACACTTCTTCATGTACTTCTGCATTTTGAAGGTAGATATCTAGTTTCTGTTGTTGGGATTTATGGTTGGTAATTAACATTAATAATTACTGTGAGTAATGGATTACTGAAAGTAATAGATTGCTGAGAGTAATTTAGGAAAAATTGGAATTACTAATGAAGTGAAAGATCATTTACCTATTAGCAACTCCAAGAGTAATTGAGTAATTACTCAAAAGTTAATAAATTATCAAAAATAATTTATTAATGGAAAATTATTAATTTGCATAAATTGGTTATTTATCAAATAATAATTAAATCGGGGCACCACCAGCTAAACTGGAAACAGCTAATACCAAATTTCACTCTCGTTTGTCAAAAGGTTATTTAAGTTAGTTAATATTTCTGTGAAAATATAACAATCTTAAATAACAAGGAAGGTGTGAGATTCGAGCACAGACTGTTACAAACCAGTGAATTGTCAACAATAAATACACAATAATTACCAAGAATCGATAAATTCAGTTAAAATGCGTTTATTAACGAAAATGTATTTATTCATAAATAATTCAGGAATTATTCATTAAAACAACACAATCAAGTAATAAACGTTAAACACGGCGATCTAATCTACTAACCGCAAATACTATGTACAAAGACACAGGGTGTGTGTGTGTGTGTGTGTGTGTGTGTGTGTGTGTGTGTGTGTGAGTGGAAGCCTGAGTGGGGATGTAATGACCACGAGTGTCCACCAGGTGGCGGCGGACCTTGGAGGGTCAGTGTGAGTGGGTGCAATGACCTCGAACGTTCACCAGGTGGCGGCAGGCATCTAGTTCGAGGCAGTGACCGTAACGACCACTAGGGGCGCTGCGGCGCACGGAGGGAGAATGTAATGACTCGACGTGTCCACCAGGTGGCGGCCTCTCAAGAGATTGCAATCACCCACGTGTTGCTGAGTTGCGCAATCGTTAGTGAGGAGAGGAGGCGAGAGAAAGGAGGGGGAGAGAGGAGGACAGATCCTACTGTGTGTTCAACTCTGCACAATGTCTCGGCCTGTCCACAGAGTCTAGATATGCGAGTCAAGCAGGATCTAGACTCCAGGAGCAGAGGGGCAGGCTGAGAGGGGGGGGGGGGGGGGGGGATCACGTGGCCAAGGCAAATTTTTCTAGTCCTGAGCATGTGGTCTCTTTGTTCATGAAACCTGGTCCCCCCTCCCCCCCTTCCATGAGGTTGAGTGGCCCAACACTGTTCCTCTTTCGCCGCTTCTTTGGCTGTTTTGTCTGCAAATGCCTTTTGACGTTTGAACCATCTGTGTTCTTTTTACATGATCGACAAAACTTGTTATATCTGATTTTGTCAGAGGCTGGTCAAGGATGTACTTTTTTGGTAGACAGTCAAACTGTCATATCTCGCATGATAAGGTAGTTTGTTTTGAAGTAATATCACAGACACTGCGTGCAGTACTTTCAATGTTAGTGGGTGAAACACCAATGAAGCAGTGCACCACCGAGGCTCCTCCCACCGCTTGTACTCACATAGGGAGAGCACGTGATACACTATCAAGTTTAGTTGGGTAGAATGCTCCAGACCGTTCCATATCTTAATGTTTTTGAATCAGCATCAAGCTCATGAAATCATTTGTATTTTGGGTAAATGTTTTCGAATGTTTAGAAATCTGTTTATGATGTGTATCTTCCCTCTTGTTGAGACATGAGATCCTCCCTGTCCCGTTATAGCAGCACATCATAAACTGATAATCTGATCATCATTATTTTGTTTCTGCAAAGGGAACAATCTATTATCTAAAAAATGATTGAGAATCCTCTTATTAGTATCTTTTTTTTAGTTTGTTATGTGAGGTTTTTTGTTTTTTGTAAGCTGGCTGTTTCCAAGCTTCATCTAAATGTTTAGTGTAGTTTAGTTTAGATTAAGTAAGTGAGTAAGTAAGTCAGTAAATAAGTAAGTTAGTGAGGATGGAAAGAAGTAAGGAAAGAAGTAAGGAAGCAAGTAAGGAAGGAAGGAAGGATGTAAGGAAGTAAGAAAGGAAGTATGTCAGGATGTAAAGAAGTAAGTAAGTAAATAAGGAAGGAAGGATGTAAAGAAGAAAGTAAGTCAGTAACTTAACTTAAAATCACAACTTATCGCCCTCAATTGGAATTATTTTGAAATATCATGATCTAATATCTTATAAAATCAAACACATATCTTATATTGTAGATCGGTACAGTCGTTGCGTT
This sequence comes from Blennius ocellaris, assembly GCF_963422515.1. Taxonomy (NCBI): domain Eukaryota; kingdom Metazoa; phylum Chordata; class Actinopteri; order Blenniiformes; family Blenniidae; genus Blennius; species Blennius ocellaris. The sequence continues at coordinate 496,575 of NC_137662.1, read as the reverse complement.
GGCCTGATGAACGATGCTCAGTGATTGGTCTGTTGAGTCAGAGCCCCCGGGCAGTGATTGGTCTGTGGAGTCAGAGCCCCCAGTAAGTGATTGGTCTGTTGAGTCAGAGCCCCCGGTCAGTGATTGGTCTGTGGAGTCAGAGCCCCCAGTAAGTGATTGGTCTGTTGAGTCAGAGCCCCCGGGCAGTGATTGGTCTGTGGAGTCAGAGCCCCCGGTCAGTGAGTGGTCTGTTGAGTCAGAGCCCCCGGGCAGTGATTGGTCTGTGGAGTCAGAGCCCCCGGTCAGTAATTGGTCGGTTGAGTCAGAGCCCCCGGTTAGTGATTAGTCGGTTGAGTGCTCAGCTCTGCTCAATGGCAGCAACCCACCATTGGTCGGTTGAGGACAGGATAGGCACTTGGAGGAGAACTCGCCTGGGAATACCAGGTGCTGTAAGTTATCTTTCCACCACCAGAGAGCGCTCTTCTTGCTCAGTTTCAACTCATCCCTCACTTTTCTTCCTCCAACTTTGTCTTTTATGATCAAATCACATTGAAACTTTCAGAATCAATACATATTACTATTATTATTATTAGTCTCATATCAGTCTCATAATCTGAAGGTCGTGAGTTCAAGCCTCACACGGGGCAACAGGTTTAGCTAATTTGCTCAGTGTTGAACAAGAACAGCAGAAAGTCCAATCACTTTCAAAAACCACAGACAATCCAGTGATTTCAGTCAAATGTATTACTAAATGAATTAATTCAATATTAACATTATTTACACATTTCAAAGCAGGAAGAATAGTAAAAGTACAAATGGTGGTATTCAACAGTAAACATCAAGAGGCTGAGAAAAAGCGTCTTGTCATGTCGGGAAAGTAACCACAACCACTGCATGAATGATTGAGACCAAAGAGAAGCAGAATTTTCAGCATCTTAGCAAGTTTTCCTGGAGAAAGATTCTTTCCTGAACGGTTTGACAATTGTTGGTCAGCGTTTGTGAGACTCAGAACAAAGACACTTTGGAGGTTTATTCCAGTTTGATTTCAGAGGAGCCTGATTGACAACAAATGCCACAGTAAATGTGTTTTCAGTGTAAATTAATCAATAAAAAGATAATTTCTTCCAGTCACTGTTGCTTATGGCCATACCACCCTGAACAAGCCAGATCTCATCTGATCTCAAAAGCTAAGTAGGGTTGGGCCTGGTTAGTACTTGGATGTACCAGGCGCTGTAAGCATTTCCTTCCACCAGAGGGCGCCACCTGGCCGTAATCAAGCCTCCCCATCATATTGGGACTGATCCATCAAGACATGTGGAATGTGTCTGTAAGCTTTTCCTTCTTCTTGCTCAGTTTCAACTCATCCCACACTTTTCTTTCTCACAAAGGCAAAAAATACAACCTTGTCGTTCACAATCAAATCCCTGTTAAACTTTCAACTTCCTTAAATATTATTATTATTATTTCATAAAAAGGCTGTTAGTAAGAGGTAGGATGAGTTGAAAAGGAGCATGATGAGCGCCCCTTGACGTCGGAAGGAAAAGCATACGGCACCTGTTATTCCTAGGCTGTCTCCCATCCAAGTACTAACCAGGTCTTGTCACGGCTGGGAGCCGGCGCGTGAAGTGTCCTGAACCCAAAAGCAGACCTCAAGCAGAAAGTTGTTTGCAAACTGTAAATGTTTTATTGAGGAAACAGGGAAAGGGGAGCTGGAACGGTGACGGGACCCGGGAAACTCCGGGGAGCCTCTTGGAACCGGGACGGGACCCGGGGGGGGGGGGAATCTCAGGTGGGCCTCTTGGAACCGGGACGGGACCCGGGGGAATCTCAGGGGGGGCCTCTTGGAACCGGGACGGGACCCGGACGGGGAACTTCTTGGGACGGAACCGGGACGGGACCCGGACGGGGAACTTCTTGGGACGGAACCGGGACGGGACCCGGACGGGGAACTTCTGGGGACGGAACCGGGACGGGACCCGGACGGGGAACTTCTGGGGACGGAACCGGGACGGGACCCGGACGGGGAACTTCTGGGGACGGAACCGGGACGGGACCCGGACGGGGAACTTCTGGGGACGGAACCGGGACGGGACCCGGACGGGGAACTTCTTGGGACGGAACCGGGACGGGACCCGGACGGGGAACTTCTTGGGACGGAACCGGGACGGGACCCGGACGGGGAACTTCTTGGGACGGAACCGGGCGTCGGAACAGGAACGGGAACCACCCCGGGGAGGACACTCACTCCCCGGGGAGGACAACACCGACACACCTCCACACGGTCTGAAGAATAGGCAATCCTCTGGCCCCGGACCCTCCTCCCTGCAGGGCTTAAGACTGCTTGACAATCAATTAGCTGATTGCCTGCAGGAGTGTCAGAGAGGATCCGGTGCTGGAGCGAGGTGTGTGACTCCTGACAGGTCTGAACCTGCTTAGCTTCTGTTATCAGATGAGATCAGGCACGTTCAGGGTGGTATGACCATAAACAAGATCAGTAAGAAAACATTATCTTTTAAAGGTGAAAATAATGTAATCTGAGCTCTGCAGTTGAATCACATGACCTCTGATGGTGGGAACATGTCAACATGAGAGCATTGGTGGTCCAATTCCCAGCCAAAGCAACCCCTTATTTTATGAATCATCAATAATTTACAAGTTTAACTAACCTGCCTTGTCTGAATAAAGGCTGTGAGTTTGAATATTACTTGTCAGAGATTTGATGTAACAGTTATGTACTGGTTATAGTGTATATACACATGAAGAAACAACATCAGCAGAAGACAACATTGTGGTCATTCTTATGGTCCGATTGTGCCCGATTGTCTCGATGGACCTGGGTCCAGCCACAGCTGTCTTCCAGAAGGTTTCTACTAAACACAGTTAGTGTGAGAACAAAGTGAGAACGCTGAGCAGCTTCAGGATTGGGCAGCAGAGGACACAGTCAGCCAATCAGAGCAGCCACAGGCTGGTTGTGTTGGTCTGACAGTGGTGGTCCTTCATGACCTCTGAGCTGCTGCTGTGGACAGGACTGAAGTCCTGGCTGCTCCACAGAGACTGTCCTCATCACCTCTCATCTCTCTCATCTCTCTGCAGGTGGAGGAACTGAGAGCAGAGAGGACGCTATTTGCCCTGAAGGTCCACTGAGGAGAGCAGAGAGGACGCTGTGTGTCCTGAAGGTCCACTGATGAGAGCAGAGAGGACGCTGTGTGTCCTGAAGGTCCCCTGAGGACAGCAGAGAGGACGCTGTGTGTCCTGAAGGTCCACTGATGAGAGCAGAGAGGACGCTGTGTGTCCTGAAGGTCCCCTGAGGAGAGCAGAGAGGACGCTGTGTGTCCTGAAGGTCCACTGAGGAGAGCAGAGAGGACGCTGTGTGTCCTGAAGGTCCACTGAGGAGAGCAGAGAGGACGCTGTGTGTCCTGAAGGTCCACTGAGGACAGCAGAGAGGATGCTGTGTGTCCTGAAGGTCCCCTGAGGACAGCAGAGAGGACACTGTGTGTCCTGAAGGTCCCCTGAGGACAGCAGAGCTTCATCCAGCTGTGAGCGACAGAGGAACCACCAGAACATTTGTTGAGTGTCAGTGGTGCAGTGTGAAGAGCTGAGAGAGTCCAGCATTGAACCAGGGTTCCTCCTCTTCCTCCTCCTCTTCATCCTCCTCCTCTTCATGTGTTGGTTCATTGGAAGCTGTAGAGATTTTTTGTTGTTTTTCTAAATTCTTTGTTGAGGTTTGAATCTCGTTCCTTCATGTTGGACCTTAAAACGTGTCCTTCAGAGGACAATGAGACTCTGGAACCTGCAATGAATAAATCAGTTTTAAATACTGCTTCCATGGTGTGGTGACAGACTGGACTGGAGGGAAAGAGAGAGAGGGAAGGAGTGCAAGTGAATTACTGCAAAAATACACAAACACTGAGGGTTTCATCTCTGGTCATAAAGTATTAGCTGGTTGTGAATGTGAGGAGAGCATTGGTCAGCCTGCAGCACAGCAACTGAATTCAGAGTTATGTGATGCACCTAAACGCATCATCCATGTATCTTTGGCAGGAAGCTCGTTTACCCGTAAAAATCAATAAATTAGCATCATTGTTTAAGCCACTGAGTTTAAAGAGTGTGAAAAAAGTAGCGGCTGATAGTCCAGACATTAAGAATGGTTCTGGTGCACGACATACGGTAGAAAAAAGTCCTGGTACGCTGAAGGGTAAAAATTAAAATACCGGTACTGCCTACCGGTGCGTACCGGCCCACTTAAAGCACTGTACTAAATACATACGGGCATTTACTAGATATATGAAATATGTCTAAAATATCAATAAGTAATATTATGTAAAACTACATTGTACAGGATTTATTTTCTTTTCACTTTTTTAATCATAATCAACGTATTATATCCCCATATTTCCACAACATAACTCAGATATGATCTCCCTGATCAGTCTGATACAATAGACTGTGTCGGGTCTGTGTTGATGTTGAGATCTTCTTCCCATTTGGAGCTTGAAGGGATATTGTGGTATTGGAACATGACAGGATTAAAGGATTTTAGAAAGTGGTTTTGGTGCTGAGAGCTTCAGGAGGTTTGTCACGGTCTGAGGTCAGTTTAGGTTCATCTCTTCTAGTTTGAACTTCGTTTGTATTATTCAAATTTTTTTATTGTGAAAACACTGGACTTCACTTGGTACCAATAGATTGAAGGCAGAGGCAAGTAGAACTGAAAATGCTGTAGGATGCGGGATGGACTCTGCATATCTTCCACTTCAAACATCCAGAAATCAGTGTGTCCACCACTGCAAGTCAACATGTATAAAACCCAAAGATTTGGTTAAACCTTTGGGTTTTATACAGCAGTCAGTCTTCTCTTGTACTGATATTAGTACTGTGACAGAAAAGAAGTTAGGAGTTGAAAGAAAAAGTTAGGAGGGACTTTTTGGACGTACATTGAGCCTTTGAATAAAGGTTTGAAAGGACTGAAAAATATCCAACATCAAAACATGTAGAGGAAAGTCACTCCCCTGTGACGGCCGGGAATCTAACCCGGGTCAACTGCTTGGAAGGCAGCTATGCTCTCCACTATACCACCCTCACTATTTTCACTATACATATGAATGATATTCATCAAATATGACTATCATCTCTTAAAAGTACGGGTCAGACACCAGACTCTTTGTAGAGCACGAGTTCTATGTAGACGATTGTCTCGTTTCCACATCAACAGAGGAAGAGACAATTTCCCTGCTCCAGAAAACACAAGCATCTCTCTCAGAATCTAACTTGAGACTACAACAGATCACGTCCAATAGCAAAGACATCTTGCAGAGGATCATGCTAAGAACATGAAAGATCTTGACATAGTGCTACCCACATAGCGAAGTCTTGGGTTAAGCTGGAATGCCAAGAATTAAACATTCTCCTTCCAAGTGCCTGCTGATGACAAGCCATTCACATGACGTGGTGTCCTTTCCACCATAAAGTCTTTATGACCCGGTTGGCTTCATCGCTCCTGTGAACATTCAAGTTAAGTTAATGCTGAGAGAGCTAATCAGAGAGGGAATTGAATGTAACAGCTATCATGCTAGCGACACTACCTCAGTTCCTTAAAGAAATGTGGCGTTGGTGAAGATCTTGGCTCCACTGAGTGTAGCTCTAGTTGGTAGTTTTTTTTAATACTTTTTCACTCTTGCCATTATTTTTCTTGGTATTTTTCCATTACTAATACTTTATTGAAACATCTTCACACAGTACACATTGGCTCACATAGCACACGTCAGCTCCCATACATATTAACATGTTAGCTTGGGTGCATTCGTGTAAACACATCAAGAAATTCAAGAATAGTGTGCTATGACTTCTACATGTGGGAAGTTTAGGACAGAATGACTGTGAGGTGAGCAGAAGCAGATTTTCCATCAGAAGTCCAGTAAATGTGGTGAAACCATGGTGAGGCTGTCTAATGGTACTTCACACACTACATGATGGATATTTCTCACCTCAAAAGGACTTGAACCTTCAGATCCGAAGTCAGATCATGAAAACTTGACAGGGGAGAAAACCTGAACTGTCATTGGCAGAGGATGGTTTCAATCCATCGACTTCTGGGTTCTGGGTCCAGCACGCTTCCACTGCACCACTCTGCTCACTCAACCTGTGCTCTCTGGACTCAATAGGCTTCTTTGAAAAGCTCCTACTAACACATTTATTTACACTGCCACCAACTGTCAACACTTGTTTTTAAGATGTTTTCTATCTGCTTATACTGTCAGCATCTATTGAGTTTTTCCTTCCATGTTTCTATTTCTACCACTGAAGATGAATCCTGACAATCAATTCTCTTCAAATCTGAGACGTACTGATGGTAGATTTTAAAGGAGCTACAATCTTTTTGAGATTCCTTCAGTCGACGATGGATCAAGTTCATGAGTGACGACAACGTCAACATTTGAGTAACCATTGCCGTGACCTGGATTTGAACCGGGGTTGTTGTGGCCACAACTCAGAGTACTAACCACTATACGATCACCGCTCCTGGATGCGCTGCCAGGATTTTGGCTTGGCCTCACTGACTCCTCCACGTTGTACATCTTTACTTTCAGACAGTGCTGTCCTCAAGAACACATTGCTGGGATTGGCATCTGAAGCTCTCAATTATGAGTCTTCCAGTGGAGAGATCACTAATGTGGATCAAGAGCTGGGGTCTCAAACTCCGGTCCTCAAGCACTGCAGCCCTGCATGTTTTCCACATCTCCCTCACCTGACTGTCAGTTCATCACCACATTCAGCACAAAGCCAGACAACGAGCTGCTCATTGCAATCAGCTGTGTGGAAGCAGGGAGACATGCTAATCGTGCAGGGCTGCGGCCCTCGAGGACCAGAGTTTGAGACCCCTGATCTCGAGCATGATCTTTGACCTCTGACATTTGACCTCATCAGCTCCCTGGGAGCTTCACTGTGTCACCAACTCCTTCATACTAAAAGTGTCTCATTTCTACCCCTGTGGTTTTGATTCTTTAAAACATAAATCAGTGTTCGACATCTGATTGGTTACTGAGTTTTGATTGTTCAAAACTTGTTCAGTGCAATTTGTGTATAAGACGTGTCAATATACTGAGCAGATGACACATTCTATTCTTTCTTGTCTTTACTTTTTATGTTTGCTGGTGGAGTAATCCAAAAGTAACTAAATGTACTCTGGTACATTGCTTTTTTATTTTGGTACTTAGAGTAAGTTACTGATTACATTTTTTAACAAGTAACCTGTAATTGTAATGGATTACAGTTTTCAAGTCACCTTCCCAACCCTGCTAATTAACATGTTACCGCCATCACTGGAACTGAGTGACTTTATTTACAAAGTTACTCAAAGTCAGTCTTTCTCCTGTCTGGTGCTCATGGCTAATTTGCATATTGCAGGACTCTAACCTTCATATATATATATATATATATATATATATATATATATATATATATATATGGAAGAGGAACCATCATGGGAGGACATAGGAGTCCATGCGCACACAAAAAATCTGCTCCCAGGATGGGCACGGATACAGCAGCCATCACAAAATCCCATCCGAACTGACGGCCATTAAAACACAGATTCACGAACCTGGTGCCAAATGTGCGGATGGAAGTCCCGTTAGCAGCATCCAGAGGTGGCCCTTTACCGCCACTCTTGACGTCGGTGGAGGAGGCGGGGATGATGCTCCGCTGGGCCCCGGTATCCACGAGGAAGCGCCTCCTGGATACAGGGTCTTTAACGAAGAGCAGCGTTCCGATGTCCCCGGCGCTCATGGCTGCTAACGAGTGCCGGGTCTGGCGTTTCCCTGCACAGAGAAGGAGCAGGGCGGCGTGCAGCGCTTGGCTCTGCTCCCGAACCGCCGGTGGAAAAAACACAGCTGGTTGTCATTCCTGCGCCGATCCGTAATCGTCCCGACCGCAAACTGCGCTTCCTCCTCCGGCCGGTGTTCCGGTGGCTCCGGCCGGACTGCATGCACTCCGTACTGCCGTGACGCCAGCAGGAGCTGGTCTGCCTCTTCCGCCAGCCCCCGATAGTCCTTTGTGTGCACGAGTGGAGAACTCGCCAGTGCCGTGCGGACCGGAGCTGGGAGTTGACGCAGAAACAGGTGGATGAACAGGAACTCCGCGTCCCCCGATCCCCGCAGCGCCAGCATGTTCTCCATCAGCTCCGTTGGTTTACTGTCTCCCAAGCCGTTGAGAGACAGGAGACGCTCGGCTCGCTCGGCGTCGGAAATCTGGAACAGCCGCAGGAGCAGAGTCTTGAGGGCGGCGTACTTTCCTTGCGCCGGCGGGTCCCGGAGCAGCCCCATCACTCGGCGGGTGGTGGAAGAGTCCAGAGCTGCGACGACGTGGTAATACTTGGTGTCGTCGGCCGTGACTTCCCGGAGGTGGAACTGCGCCTCGATGTGCTGGAACCACGGTTCCGGATGATGTGGCCAAAACTCCGGTAATTTTACCGCTGTGGCGTACACCACGGGCGCACCGGCCGCCGCGCCACCGGGGATCGTACTGCTGCTGGCTTCGGTCGACATGTTCGTATGTCAGGGTCACCAATGTGGAGGCGGAGAAAGAGTAGACGGACGCAGGAGTCTAGTCGCTTTTCTTTTCTTTTCCTCCAACCATCTGACAGTTCACCTGTCAAAAACCAACCCCCGGTGTCACCGCACTTCCCCTTATAACCCCTCCCACTATCAACACCACACCACGTGACCGACACACCCACTCCATTCTGCTTGGGAGAACCTCCCCCTCAGGTGCACACCACAATAATGTGTATTCACCTTGTTCCGCCCCGCCCACTTTTACTTCTGTCCCACACTTCCGTTTGAAACGCACGTCCGGTTCCAGCGAAATCGCATTCGTTTCAACGGAGAACTACTGGGAAGACTTGCATCTAAAATATCACATAAGGTAGCTTATTTTGCGCCAAATGTGCTATGATCATGTACACCAACGAGTAAACGATGCATTGCTTCTGTTGATAGTTTGAAAATGACTTTGAGGTGTTTCTAGAGCCCGTTTGCCTTCTGTGTCTCAGTACGGAGCTCCTCTTCACTGAGGAGAGCAAAGAGCAACAATCTGGAGGATTCTTCAGTGTGGAAACACAATATTCCATATAGAGTGACTTTATTACAGACTACAGTCTAAATCAGAGTGTGTCCAGTGCTACATGCTGTCATTATAGTGCCGCAGCGCGGAGTTGGTAGTGTTTACAAGACGACAGGCTAATGTAGCTAACTAGTTAGCTTCCAGCCGGTCTAGCGATTCTTTAGCCGCATCTTGCTTAGGAAATTAAGGCATCTGTTAAACAAACCCAGTGACTAAAAACTACCCAAAACATGCTTTGTTAAGATATGCAGCATGTCCATGTCGGGAAATATTTAGCTGCTGCAGAAACAGAAATAAAGGTAAACAAAGGACCACAACACTCAGACCTCTTCTTCTGCTGTTCAAAACAATGCTGCGACAGAGTGAGGTTCCTTTTTCTCCAGCACTGCGCAATTAACGCCGGCCATCTCTGATAGCTTTAAATTAGCTTTAAATTGGAAACAATTAAACAGACTGGTATCACAAATCAAGTAGCGCGGAGCTAAACCGGAAGTGTGATTACGCGCATGGCGCCGCCCACGCAGACTTCTGGAATAAAGTGAATAGGCGCACCGCTAAATCGACTGGGGGCTGTCTTGACGTCCTTTTCCGAAGTGAGGCTGGCTTGACACCAGTCCAGAGGTCTGGTTTAGCTACCTGAAGCTAACTTCAGTCCCTGTGGAGAACCGAGTTTCAGAATTGAAACCAGAGTTTTCCCTCCTCTCTCCTCTTTTCTCTCTCTTCACTAACCTGATCTCGGGAGCGTGCACCCCGCGCACGCCCACCATCTGCTCTTGTATCTAATCTCAGTTGGATAAACACACACATAGCCACATTTAGCATCTGAAACCACTAACTTGCGCCACTAAACCACCTCCTCACGATCGCCAGAGTTCTAACTGGATGTTCCGACATCCAGCGAGAACTCCAACTCAGAACCGGACTGACAACGCCGTCCGTTCGTCACGTGACCTCAGAGAGCGTCTGCGGTTGCCTCAGTAACCCGAGCCGCCATTTTGTTTCATTGTAAACAACACTTGAGCCTCCATCTTGGATGAGAACCCAACGCACTCATCACCCAGTGGACGTTCGAGGTCATTTCACCCAGTCACACTGACCCTCCAAGGTCCGCCGTCACCTTGTGGACACTCGTGGTCATTACATCCCCCCTCAGACTCCGCGACACACACACACACACACATTGTGTTGCTTTAAGAGATGATTTCTGAATTATTTCTAAATTATTATATTGTTGTTAATAAATGCCTGTCAGCTGAATTCATGGGTTCCTGGTAATTATTGTGCCTCCTCCAGGCCTCTACAATCCTGAGGTGGTCCAGTCAGGTGGACCGACCACCACAGGTGAGTGTAGACTTGGAGCTGTCCCGTCAGGGGGACAGACTGCATCAAGCTTCCCCGCAGCCATGGCGAGGGGGGGGCTTGACACACAGCCAGGGGGGCGTGGCACAAGACACCTGCCCAGTGTTGTGGGAGTTGACTGCATCCCACTGAACCAACACCCAGTCCCCCCAGCTTTTCACTTTAAGGACCGCAGGGTCCCGGTGTGCTCTGACACACATCCATCGGTGCTTAGCCGCACCTTAATGCGCTCTCACAGCTCTTTCACTCCTTTTCAGGAGAATGAAAAGAGTTATTTTGTAGCACCTCACAGTGCTATCAGCTTTGGTCCTCCACTCACTGGAGACCCTCCGCCAGAGAGAACCAGGGGGGCCCAGCTCAGATGACTGGGACCATTCCGGTTCCCCAAGGGAACGTGGTCTTCGGACCCGCCAACTTGAGTCCCTTGCAGAGGACATAGAGCAGTTCAACCCAAACAACCTGGAGGTTAGTATAGAGGACTACCTCCGGGAGGATGAACGCTGCCTCCTCGACCTGCCTCATCCTTCGTCACGTGAGAAGCTGAAGCTTCTCTGGAAGACGACGTCCAGGAGCGTCCATGTTTACATGGAGTCCCTCCCACTTGCCGTCAGAGACCATTACTCATCCCTCTGTCATGCACTTAGGGAAGAGTATTCTCTGTATAATGATCCTGCCTCTGCAACCTTTGGTGCACTTGCCATTACTCAGAAGGAGGCGGAGCCTCCCAGAGAGTACTATAGGCGCCTTAGGGCCGCCTACTTCCAAGGCCGCAGCGCACCGGGGTTGGATGAAGACCAGACTTTAAAGTCGCTCTTCATGAACAACCTCCACAACAGTGTGCGGTTCGATGTCGCTCTGTTCTGCAGGACCACAAACCCCACCATGAAAGACCTCCGCAAACACGCGCAGATGGTGTGGGCGCTGCGTCACAGTTCAGGTGAAAACCATGATGGTGACGCAGGTGTCCTGAGGACGCAGGTGACTGGGAACACGAACCCGGCACCTGTAGGTCACGAGGTCCCCTCCCCCGCACTTGCTGTGGATGGGGGACCCGTTAGATGTCCACAACCTCGATCACGAGGTGGACAACGGCCCAGAGGTAAGAGATCAGGCAGACCGAGACCTCACCACTCCCAGCGGAGAGGTAAGTCTCACAACCAAGGCCGAGGTCAGACCCAAAACCACTGGGACGCAGACGTCCCACAGTGGATTAAAACCTGCCTCAAGGAGGTGATGCAGGACCTGAACCCGCCTGGTCAGAAGGGACCCGGCACCCCTGAGGAACCGGACTCCCGGCCCCTGACCGCATGACTAGGCCGGTCGCCTCTCCCCTCCGCACACAAAGTTTGCTTTGTCAGGAGGAGGAGGAGGAGATCCAGGAGGTCAAAGAGGCCCTCAGAACCAACAGAGGGGCCCCCTTTGACATTCTTGGGTGATCTTGTACGCAATGGCACTGCCAACCGCGTATACACTTCAGTGATGGTAGGGGGTGTAGACACCCTCGCCCTGCTTGATTCTGGTTCAGAAATCACCCTCATGTGTTCAGCCACTTTCACGCAGGTTGCTAGAACCATGCGTGCCCTAGCAAAGCCACTTCAGGTGGAAGAGTGTAGCACAACCATCAGAAGCTTCACTCAGGACTTGTTACCCATCACTAAACGTGTCTGGGTCGACATAGCTTTCCAGGACATGTCGGTGCTGGAGAAATATTCTCCATGTTGCAACAAACCATCGTCCAGCACGAGGACGAGATTATACGTCAATACAAACTTCTGTAAAACAGTGGCAACCGTTAAATCAAGTTCCACAGAACAGGTATGGGAAAGTCTGAATGGATTTAAAACGTGGAGGATCGTTACGTTTCTTTTGAAGCTCGCAGACAGAAATGACGCTGCAGTTCTGGTTCAAAGTGAAACAACAGGAGTGACTTTAAAGCAGAAACTTCCTGGATTAAACAGAGTATCTGTCCCAGAAACAAAGCAAACAGTGTTTTATGCTGTTTAGAATAATTATATAATATCTCATAATAATCCTACAGCGACGATTTGGGTTTTAAATTATTTAAAGGTGTTCATTGCAGATTATTACTTTGCTAACTTGTTGTTCATTGCAGATTATTACTTTGCTAACTTGTTGTTCATTGCAGATTATTACTTCGCTAACTTGTATGATCCTTTTTTTCCGCCATTGTGATTTTCGGTAAACGCTGGGACCCTTTAAATGTTGTTGCAGCAAGGAATTGTGGGGCAGCATGGGCTGGTCTCCTTTGATAAAGGAAGCATCAGTGTTTCCTAGGCTAAAGGAGGTTCTGAAGATAGCATCAGTGTTTCCTATGCTAAAGGAGGTTCTGAAGATAGCATCAGTGGTTCCTAGGCTAAAGGAGGTTCTGAAGATAGCATCAGTGTTTCCTATGCTAAAGGAGGCTCTAAAGGAAGCATCAGTGGTTCCTAGGCTAAAGGAGGCTCTAAAGGAAGCATCAGTGTTTCCTAGGCTAAAGGAGGCTCTATAGGAAGCATCAGTGTTTCCTATGCTAAAGGAGGCTCTAAAGGAAGCAACGAGCCTCCTTTTCTTTGCTTATTGAGAATTCAGTCAGTCCTTATCATGGCCGCTACACAAAACACTTCTGGGGTTCAGTGAAAGTCGATAGATAAGGAGATAAGATGGATATTTTGGACGTACCTTCAGTCTGAACTAACATGCTAACATGATTCGTCTGTTTACCTTTTACTGTCCATGTTTATAACAGAGACAATACGCTAAATATGAATAATAATAATGATGATGATACGTTCAAAATGTTGCTGGAAAAAACATGTCTGAACCAGGTCAAACTGGAAACAGCTCACTCACGTTTCAGAACTCAGAGAAGTTGATGAGGCATCCAGACATTTTTCTCTTCTGTCACACTCTGGGTGTCTGAATGTTCATATTTTAAATGCAGCCTGTCCCGTCTCATCCATCATCACTGTAAAATATTATCACATCAGATACTTTTGTCTCGTTTCCCTCCAGAGAGTCCACGTTGGTCACCAGAAGACGAGGTCCAGTCTGGAGCAGGAGGAACATGAAGCTCCACACATTAAAGAGGAGGAGGGTGGTGTTGAGGAGACTGTTACTGATGGTGAACGTGACGATTCCCACCACTCTGTGAGAGACTGGACCACCCAGCGACTAACTGCTGCTGCCAGAGAAATATTCACTGCGTTTCAACAAACTGTGCTCCAGTACCAGGAGGAGACTGACCGTCAGCACAGACTGCCGGAAACCACCTGGAACCCTCCAATCAACTTGCACAGAACAGGTATGGAAACGTCTAAAACAAACAAGATACCTCAAAAAAGAAAGTCCTATTCTGCAGATCACAAACTTCAGGAAGTTAAATACGCAGTGGAACACGGTAACAGAGCAGCAGGAAGAGAGTTTGGTGTGAGTGAGAAACAAGTGAGGGAATAGCGAAAAGCAGAGGTTTTTCTCACTGCAATGAAGAAAACCAAGAAAGCCAATCGTGGCCTGAAGGCGAGATGGCCGGAGCTGGAGGAAGGAGTCCACCGATGGGTGCTTGAGCACCGTGCTGCCGGGAGAAGATTGTCAACGGTGCAGGTGCGTCTCCACGCCGTGGCGGTCACCAAGGAGACGGGCATCTGTGGTTTTGCAGGCGGCCCTTCGTGGGGTCACCGCTTCATGCAACGCAACCGCCTGTCTGTCAGAGCACAGACAACGGAGGGTCGGCCGCCGCCTGCAGACTTCCAGGGAAACGCTGACGGTTTCCGTGGGTTTATTGAAAAGCTGAGGACTGAACACCACGTGTCACCAGATCACATTATAATCATGGACTCCCTCTGACGTTGGGCGTCCCGGTCGGAGTAACTGCTGCAGACATGGGACAGTAAGATTAGTAACATCCATTCAACAAGAACAGGAGCAATTCTGAATTTTACTGCAGAAACTAAACTTGTACTGTAATCGGATTCTGCCCTTTCTGTATGCTGCAAAAACAAAAAAACAAAAATCTCATCTCTCCCTGTATGGGCTTGTTGACCAGGCAGAGAAATCCAAGATGGTGAACATGGAGAAGATGGAATTTGTAGTATTTCTGGTGCTTTTGGTGTTCATTGGACTTGAAATGAAGCCAGGAAAACCTGTCCATTGTCTGCATTTGGCATTTTGTCTGCTCATTCAGCTGCAAACAGTTTAAACCTGTGTGGCTGTCGGTCCGCCCGCTCAGAACAGGGAGTCTGCAGGTATTAGATCCAAAAAATAATCATCAACCACCAGCTGTTTAACCGATAAAACTGCACATCAGTCAATCCTGGAACGACTGTGTGCTAGTTTTTGATATTTGAAAGTTTTCACTTCTTTCACTGCTTCAGTCTGTTTTTAAAGCTGGAACTGTTGAAGGAACATCACTTACCTTTTTATTTGGACTTTTTTGTTTCTCCAGAGCTCCAACAGCAGCGTGACTGCAGAGAGGAACAGCTCTTTAACCAGGAAACAAACGACTGTGGAGAGCAGCAGAGACCAGAAACTCCACAGGTCAAAGAGGAAGTACAAGAAGAACCTCAACAGGTCAAAGAGGAAGAACCAGAAGAACCTCCACAGGTCAAAGAGGAGGAACCAGAAGAACCTCAACAGGTCAAAGAGGAGGAACCAGAAGAACCTCCACAGGTCAAAGAGGAGGAACCAGAAGAACCTCCACAGGTCAAAGAGGAGGAACCAGAAGAACCTCCACAGGTCAAAGAGGAAGAAGCAGAACTTTCCCAGCTTGAGGAGCAGCAGGAACTCGGTAGCAGCCAGGAGGGAGGGAGTCTCACACTGAAGGTAGAAAGTGATTCTTTTCAGGTTCCTACTATTGAAGAACAAAGTTCCCTGAGTGAACCAGAAGAACTGGACTCTGAGCAGCTCCTCTCTTATGACTCTGAAGTCCACCATGTGAAAAAACATATCCACACACAATCAACTAGAAATGTGGAGCTGAAAAACTGCAGTGTAGTTCTTGGTGACTGTGTGGACAAGGTTCCTGAGTCAGAGCAGCAGGCTGAAGGTGAAAAGCTTCTTGGTGACGGAACATCTGGTGAAAATGTCCGTAAAAAACCTAAAACAAGTTCCAACTTAGGAACCGTCACTGAGGAGAAGAAAATAGTTTATGAAATCTGTGGGAAACGTTTCATCGTACAGAGCCGTTTGCTGGCCCACAAGAGAACTCACACAGGTGAGAAGCTTTACTCTTGTGAAACGTGTGGAAAATGTTTCCATTATCAGAGTGAATTGTTGATTCACAAGATAATTCACACAGGTGAGAAACCTTATTCCTGTGAAACGTGTGGAAAATGTTTCAGTCAACGCTGTCATTTGTCACGACACAAGAGAACTCACACAGGTGAGAAACCTTATTCTTGTGAAACATGTGGAAAATGTTTCCATCATCAGAGTGATTTGTTGTTCACAAGAGAGCTCACACAGGTGAGAAGCTGTATTTTTGTGAAACATGTGGAAAAAGCTTCGGTTAAACTTGTAGTTTGCTGGTCCACAAGAGAACTCACACAGGTGAGAAGCTTTATTCTTGTTCATCAAGTTTCAATTTTCAGAGTCATTTTTTACGTCACATGAGAAGTCACACAGGTGCTTGTTTCCTTTGCAGTTCTAAATAAACCTCCTGTACATGTTGAAACCCCACAAAAAATTCCTGTTTAACTACTAATTCTAATTAAAGAACTAGGAAATGCATTAATCCCTTCTTGGATCAAACAACTGCTGTGAATTATGTTGTTAAGATCCTTGTGAGTTGTGCAAGTTGTGCAGAAAGTACGGAGGGGTGTTGCGGAGCACCTAACCTTGGCCACGAAAAAAAAAATGTACGCACAGTGCATACAGGATTACGGCTGGCGGCGCCACTGCCAAAAATCCTATTGTTTTCAGCAACCTCCACCATATTCCTATTCTACAGGCCCCCAGGTACCTCTGCTAATTTTCAAATTTATTCACTAGCATTTTCTCACATTTGCCAAAAACAAAACACACCTTATACACACAGTACAGTACAAGCTTATTGTACCAAATTTTTTATAAAAAATCTAAAGGATGACAATGAGAAAGAGGTGTCACGGATACGGACAGGACCCAAGTGCAGAACTCTGGAGGCAGGCTGGGTTCAATCAAGTCTTTTATTTCATACTGACAGCACTTGACTTCAATCACTGGACAGGACAGACGAGACATGGAAGACAAACAAACCAACAATGAATACACACAGACAGGACATATATATAGGGCAGGGTGATGACTGGAATTAGCCCCAGGTGTGGAACGGGACCGCCCAGACCTGTGGCCTGTCCACACTTAAGGGAGATCCCAGCCTACCTCCTGACAGTACCCCCCCCCCCCCCCCCCCCCAAGACCAGCTCCAGACGGCCCAGGCATCTCAGGAGGCTGTCTGTGGAAGTCCATGATCATGTCTGGGTCCAAAATGTCCCTAGCAGGTACCCAGGCACGTTCCTCAGGGCCATAACCCTCCCAGTCAACCAGGTATTGAAACCCCCGACCACGCCGGCGAGCTGCCAGGAGCCGCCTGACTGAAAAAACCTCCTCACCCTCTACAATACGGGGGGGAGGAGGGGCTCTTGAAGCGGGAACCAGGGGACTAACCTGGGCAGGTTTAACCTTCGACACATGAAAGGTGGGGTGGACGCGAAGCAAGCGGGGCAAACGAAGGCGGACTGCAGAGGTGCCAACAAGCTTGACTATAGGATAAGGTCCAATAAACCTTGACGCCAGCTTCTTTGCATCCGAGCGGAGTGGCAGGTCCCGGGTGGAGAGCCACACATGCTGGCCCACCGTGTAAGTAGGTGCGGGGGCCCGGCGCCGGTCTGCAAGCCGCTTGCGCTCTGCAGAACATTGCAAGAGCTTGCTTCTGGCCTTGAGCCAAGCGCGCTTGCACCGCCGCACCATCGCCAGAGCTGAAGGGACACTAACCTCCGACTCCAGGGCAGGGAACAGGGGAGGTTGGTAACCATACACACACTCAAAGGGAGACAGACCAGTGGACGAACAGGGTGGGCGTATTCTACCCAGACTAACTGCCTGTACCACGAAGCCGGACTGTCAGAGACCAGACAACGAAGGATGGACTCCAGCTCCTGGTTCACCCGCTCTGTTTGGCCGTTAGACTCTGGGTGGTACCCGGACGAAAGGCTCACCGTAGTACCCAACAGCTTGCAAAACTCCCTCCAAAACCGAGACACGAACTGAGGCCCCCTGTCAGAGACAATGTCCCGCGGGAACCCGCGAAGGCGGAACACCTGCGTGAGCATGACCTCTGCCAGCTCCTTGGCTGATGGGAGTTTCGCTAAGGGCACAAAGTGGGCCATCTTGGATAACCGGTCCACTACGGTGAGGATGGTGGTAAACCCTTCTGCGTCTGGGAGGCCAGTTACAAAGTCAATGGACAGGTCTGCCCATGGTCGGGTGGGTACCGGGAGCGGCTGCAGCAGACCAGAGGGGCTAGACCGCGAGGTCTTGTTACGAGCACAGACAGGGCAAGCCCGGACATACTCACGGACTTCCCTGTTCATCTCTGGCCACCAGAAACGCTGTTTCACCACAAACATGGTGCGCTGAGTTCCTGGGTGACATGACAGCAGGTTAGTGTGGGTCCATTGAATAACACTAGACCGTACCGGAGGACACACAAACAGGCGATTGGGAGGACAACCTGGCGGCACCGTCACCCCCTCCAGAGCCCGCCGAACCTGCTCCTCAATCTCCCACGTCACCGCCCCCACCACACAGGTCGGAGGTAAAATTGGCGTGGGGGAACGAGGAGCAGGATCCGGCTCAAAGACCCGGGAAAGGGCATCAGGCTTCACATTCTTAGACCCAAGCCGATATGAAACCACGAAGCTGAACCTGGTGAAGAACAGAGCCCACCGAGCCTGCTGAGAATTTAATCGTTTGGCTGACTTGATGTATTCGAGGTTTCTATGGTCAGTCCATACCACAAACGGGTGCTCTGCACCCTCCAGATAGTGCCTCCGCTCCTCCAGCGCAGCCTTGATGGCCAGGAGCTCCCGATTGCCAATGTCATAGTCCTGCTCAGCCGGGGTCAGCCACCTGGAAAAAAAGGCACATGGGTGCAGCTTCCCATCCTCACTGCTGCGTTGAGAGAGCACTGCCCCGACCCCGACATCTGCCGCGTCCACCTCCACCACAAACTGCCGTCCCGGGTCCGCGACTCCAAGCATGGGAGAGGAGGTGAACCTGGCCCTGAGCTCAGAAAACGCCTGCTCAGCTAAGGGACCCCAAGCAAAGGGGACCTTGGGGGAAGTCAAGGTATGTAGTGGCGCTGCGATGGAACTGAATCCCCTGATAAACCGCCGGTAGAAGTTAGCAAACCCCAAAAAACGTAGCAGTTGTTTGCGGCTACCCGGGGTCAGCCAATCCGCTACAGCCCTGACCTTCTCCCTGTCCATCTCCACCCTCCCCTCTGAGATGACGTGTCCAAGAAACGAAACTGTGGGAGCATGAAAAACACATTTCTCTGCTTTCACAAACAAGTCGTTGCTGAGAAGACGCTCCAAAACATAACGAACATGACTGACATGACTGGCTAGATCTGACGAAAAAATCAAAAAGTCATCGAGGTACACGAACAGAAACTTATTCAATGCGTCTCTCAGCACGTCATTGACTAGACCTGGGAAAACTGCAGGAGCATTACATAACCCGAAAGGCATCACCAGATACTCGTAATGGCCAGAAGGTGTGTTAAACGCCGTCTTCCACTCGTCCCCTTGCCTAATCCGGACCAGGTGGTAAGCATTGCGCAAGTCCAGCTTAGTAAAGACCTTGGCTCCCTGCAGGCGTTCAAAGGCCGAAGTCATGAGAGGTAGTGGGTAGCGGTTCTTAACGGTTATCTCATTGAGAGCCCTATAATCAATGCACGGTCGAAGGGTCTTGTCCTTCTTGGCTACAAAGAAAAATCCCGCCCCAGCAGGGGAGGACGAGGGTCTGATTATCCCAGCCTTTAAGTCGGACTCAATATAATCTTTCATGGCCTGATTCTCGGGTTGTGACAGCGAGTAAATGCGACCCTTTGGGGGAGTGGTACCTGGCAATAAGTCAATGGCACAGTCATAAGGACGATGCGGTGGCAGAGACGTTGCCTTCCCCTTATTGAACACCTCCTTTAAATCGTGGTAGCAGCTGGGAACTCCCTCGAGGTCCGGATACTCAGGAACCTCCACAGCTGCAACCTTAACTCCCGACACTGACCGACAATGCTCAGAACAATCCCCTCCCCAACTCAAAATAACCCCCGACTCCCAGTCAATATGGGGCTTGTGCAAACATAACCAAGGGAGGCCCAGGATAACTGGGTAGGACGGACTTAAACCTAAATGAAATGAAATCTCCTCAACATGGGAGGGACCGAACAATAACTGAACAGAAAGAGTCTTTTTATCGATAGAGAATATCTTATGTCCATCTAAAGCAAAAGCCTTTAAGGGCAATGACAACAGTTCCGTGGGGATATTATGTCTCTCAGCCCACTTAAGGTCCATAAAGTTCTCATCTGCACCAGAGTCAATGAAAACATCAATGTCCAAGGTGGTGTCGGCATACCTCAGTTTAGCCGGCGTGAGTCTTCTTAAAGGCGCAGTGGAGGAGTTCTTAAGACTCACCGGGGCCCTCCTTAACCCAGGTAAGCCTGTCCCTTTAAGAGGACATGCTGCAGCTCTGTGCAGGTGCTGACCACAGTACAAACACAGGCCGCTGGTCCGGCGCCGATGCCGATAGCAATTGGTGCGGCCAAGCTGCATCGGCTCCTCCGGAGGTTGTGCAGCACTCAGGACCTGCTCCTGCTGGGAGGCGGGACGGAGAGGGGCGTGCTCCTCTCGCACGCTCCTGGGTTCTCCTCCCCCCTGGTCAGTCTGCCTCAGGCGATCACGGACCGTCAGATGATTATCCATTTTGACCGCCAGGGCAATGAGGGAGTCCAAGTCGTCGGGGAGATGCACCAGGAAGAGCTGATCACGAACCGGGCTGGCCAGCCCGTAGAGGAAGGTGTCCCGCAGTGACGCATCGTTCCAGGTGCAGTCTGCGGAGAGAGTGCGGAACTCAATCGCTTAGTCAATCACCGACCTCCTGCCCTGATGCAGCGCTGCCAGCGCTTGAGCCGCCTCCTGTCCGCCGGGACGCCGATCGAAGATCTTCGACAGCGCCTCTGCGAACTCGTCCACCGAGTCACACAGCCGGGATTGGCGGTTCCATTCCGCGGTGGCCCAAGCCTCCGCTCTGCCGGACAGGTGGGAGATGATGTACGCGACCCTCGACCTCTCTGTTGGAAACGCCCCCGGCTGCATCTCGAAGTGGAGACCACACTGGACCAGGAAGGGTCGCGAATCCTCGGAGTCCCCCAAGAAGTGCGCTGGGCTTGAGAGCGGTGACATCACGACGGGGGCAGCAGCTGGCGGCACCGCGACGGCAATGCGATTAGATTTTCTATTAAGGTGTACCGTACCATGTATTTATTGGGTGTGAATTCAGTGTGTAATTGTGAGAAAATGTTGCAGTATTTCAAGTTAAAAATTGAGCCACAGGTACCTGGGAGCCTGTAGGACAAGAATGTGGAGCAGTTTTCTGAAAATAATTAGATTTTCGATACATTTTTGTTACAATACATGTGTACAGTACTGTTGTTGAGATCTATGTTTGTAACTGAGGTGTACTTGAATGCACCATAAAGCTCCCGTCTGCTTTACCGTAATACGCAATTATAAACAGGCATTCTAGTTTAAACTGCAGATGGCGTTACTCCAGTAGTGTGGCGGATGTCGCACTATTTCCAGTAATGACAGCACACTGCCGATCGCTTGTTTTTCTTTTATTAGTGATTCCGCTACCCTGACAACTAAATAATATCATTTTCCAGACTTCCAACTCCTCCATGACTATTTCTCTCCCTTTAAAATTCCTTTTCTTCTTCTTTTCTGCCAGGATTTAGCATCAAATGCCTGCGATCAACAAGCTGATTGGGATGCAAAAATATGGATGAGGTGCTTTGCATTGACCATTTATGGTAGAAAGTGGGCGTGTTGAGGGCGGGAGGTGAACTGCACAACTTTCTGGGTGAATTGTGATTTATAAAAGGAAAGTGCGTGAAGATGTGTGTGGTCACAGTTTCATTGAGCTGAATGTTTTTTGACCCATGCCATTTTCAGCTTTTGGGCACATGTACATTTCTAGTAGGAATCCTACGCCAGGTTTTATAAATGAGGCCCCAGGTACCTACACCGTACAGTTGCTCTCTTCAGTTCTCCTTAAGTTTTCTTCAGCTTGCCTCTACTTTGGCTTGTATGATATTTAAAGTTACTTGGTGAACTTGTAACATATGTGATGCATTTGACAAGACAGAGCTGAAAACAGCTCGTGTCGTGTTGGTCACTGTCTCCACTCCGGTTGTGTTTTTTTGTTTTTAAACCGTTTGCTTGCTCTTAGTTTGGCTGGTGATGTAAAGTCAGTTCGGAAAACTTTGCTCATACTGAACACGGTGTTTTTGAAAAGAATACAGTGAACAAGGCTGATATTATTTCCCTGTTTGCCACCACTGAATGTTTACATGAGTCACCAGGTTTACACACATCATTAACAGTCTTACACTTACACACTTACACACATATCGCTGAACACACAAAGTAGCCTGTATGAATATGTTTATTGTATAGGCTGTTCTGTAAATAGTTTTCAAATAAACAATAAATAACGCAACTTCTGATCAATCCATATCAATTTCAGACTTAAAATAATGTACAGATTTAAGCCCCACCCAGTTTCAATTGAGTCCATTTCCGGATAAGGCCCCGCTCAATGCGAGTACAGATGAGGATACAGATAATTTAGATGGTTGAACAGATACAGATACAGATAGTCGTGTACTCCCTCATCCTGAGTAGATAGAGCTAGCACTGCTAGCCCTGTCAAAAATGATTGTTCTTTTTGTTTATTGATTAAAAAGTGATTCTGAAATCTGTGTCTGGAATCAATTAGTGACTTTAGCAACTTTATCCAGAAAGACGACTGGTTCTATTTTGTGGAGCTCAAATCTCCTATGTCCTCTAAACGCATCACAGCTCCTTTCCTCTGCTGGGGGCCAGCAGTAACTTCATTGCTAACCTCTGATGGAAGCTGGACGCTGCTATTGGGTTAAAATGTAGAAAGACAGTATTTTCAGCCAATCAGATGTTGATGTGTTATTGACAGAACACTTTAGGGCCAGCAGAGTTTCTAGTGCTGGTCTGGGTGTGGTCGTTGAAATGAGCTTGACTGATTGGCCCATGGGCAGGTGGTGATGATGCTCTGTTATTATCTGCTACTCTGGAGTGATGGCGGCTAATTTAACAGCAAGATCAATGATACGATAGTGGACCTGCTTCTGGGACCATTTTCAATTGTGAGTAGAAGAAGACCGACACCAGAAATGATGAGCCAACAAAGGCTTTGTGCAGCATTTTACAGCAGGGTGGATTTAATCTACAAGTGAGGGGTGAGTGCCAGAGTCTTTCTTATTTTCTCAAGATTAGATTGGTGCTGCTGATGGCATTTGGTGCTGTTTTTGATCGTAAAGTGGTGTTTCTCATACAGTCATTCACACAGACAGACAAGCATGCATGCATGACAGTGGTGATCAAGACTCACCCCCCCCAACTGATCAAGACTCACCCCCCTGTTGTTTTAACAGGTTCTAATCAGTTTATGGTTGTTTTTGAAGAAACGTTTGTTTGGTAGCGTGGGAACGTCTTATTTTAAATAAAGGGGGGGGTTACTGAAATAAGGTTATTTTGTTTAATTCTGAAGGGTTTAAATAGTTTAATATCTGTGTTAGGGGTATTTTAAATGTTTAATACATGTATTAGGTGGTGTTTTAAAACAGTTTAATGTTTAATTCTCGGTATACGTAGTCTTAATCAGTCTGACGTTAGACTAGGGCTCTGAGCGGTTAGTATGAAGAATTTGGCACCTATGTTACAGCTTCCTAAATTAGTTTATTGGGGTTCTGATGAGAGCTTCAGAGGTGGGTTGATTTGTTATTTCTTTTAAACTGTTTAAAGATTACTTTGAAGAAGGGCTTTTAATTTAAGGTTTAGTTTAAATGTTTAATTCACAGGTAATGGTAGTAGTAGATGGTGAGGTTTGTAATTGTTTAATTCTCTGATTACAGGATTTAGTGTTAGATTTCAATCTAGCGTCAAATGACAACAGCAACAAGGACAAATGCAGCATACAGCCTAGACTTAGGATTTTAGACGGAATTTAAATAAAGTACTTCTCTCTCGCAAATAAGGTTCGTTAATCCTTGTAACTGTTGAAGATAACATGGCTGAGAAACGGTCTATGAAACAACTATATTACGATGCCGCAAATCCCGGCAGCTACGGGGGTGTTGACAGACTCCACAGAGCCGTTCAAAACAAGACGGGTAGAAAAGTGAAGTTAGGAGATGTGAAAGAATTTTTATCCGGTCAAGACACCTACACTCTACACAGACCGGCCAGGATACATTTTGCTAGGAATAGAGTTATAGTGATGAGACCGCTCAGGCAATTTCAGGCAGATCTTTGCGATATGAGGGAATTGTCCGGGGAAAACGATGGCTTTAACTATCTACTGACCGTCATAGACGTGTTTTCAAAAAAGGCATACGCGCGTGTTTTAAAGAAGAAGTCCGGCAGTGAGGTCATGCAGGCTTTTGAGTCAGTCTTTAGCGAAAGCCAGATCCCTGAAAAACTATAAACCGATGGCGGGAAGGAATTTTTTAATAGTAAATTTGAGATTCTGATGAAGAGACACGGCATCACGCATTTCTCCACGGCCAGCGATCTAAAGGCCTCAGTGGTCGAAAGATTTAACCGTACGCTGAAAACGAGGATGTGGAGATATTTCACGGCTCACAACACCAGACGTTACCTCAGGGTTTTGCAAGATTTGGTTAGAAGTTACAACAACACTTTTCACCGAAGCATAAAGATGACCCCCATGGAGGTGACGTCTGAAAATACACGCCAGGTTTTTCGCAACCTGTACAGCGCACCGACAAGGATTCAAGGATTCAAGGATTCAAGGATTCTTTATTGTCATATCATAAAATGATACGAAATTTGGACTCAGGTCCCGGTAAGCCAACGTAATAAAAATATATATAACAGGAGCGTAAAAATATATACAGGAGCGTAAAAATATATACAAGGGATAAAGTGAGGAAGTGGTGGTGAATGTAAAGTGTAAAGTGTTGTAGTGCAGGAAGATGAGGGAGTCTACGGAACATGGCTCGAGTTCACAAGTCTCACAGCTTCGGGGAAGAAGCTGTTCCTGAGCCTGGTGGTTTTGCTCCTAATGCTCCTCAGCCGCTTTCCTGAGGGGAGGGGCTGAAACAGTCCATGTGCTGGGTGGGTGGAGTCCTTCATGATGCGGAGAGCCCTCCCCCTGCATCGTGCTGTGTAGAGGTCTGAGGTGGTGGGGAGTCCTCTGAGCGGCCTTTACCACCCTCTGCAGAGCCTTCCTCTCAGCGGCGGTGCATCCGCCCTGCCACACAGTGATGCAGCTGCAGAGGACGCTCTCCACCGCACAGTGGTAGAAGCTCCTCAGGACGGAGCTTCCCAGACCTGCTTTCCGCAGCTTCCTGAGGAAGTAGAGGCGTTGGTGGGCCTTCTTGACCAGACGGGAAGTGTTGGCGCTCCAGGTGAGGTCCTTGGACAAGTGTACCCCCAGGTACTTGTAGCTGGAAACCACTTCCACAGCTGCTCCTCCGATGTGCAGGGGAGCGGGGGGGCACCTGACCCTCCTGAAGTCCACCACCATCTCCTTGGTCTTTTCCCCGTTGATGCAGAGGTTGTTTACACTGCACCACTGCATCAGGTGTTCCACCTCCTCTGTATTTGGACTCATCGTTGTTTGTGATGCGTCCCACTACTGCTGTGTCGTCCGCAAACTTCACTATATGACAGCTGGGGTGTATTGCCGTGCAGTCATATGGCAGCAGAGTGAACAGGAGGGGGCTCAGCACACCGCCCTGAGGTGAGCCGGTGCTGAGGATGATGGGGGAGGAGACGGTGTCGTTGATCCTGACAGTTTGTGGTCTGTTGGTCAGGAAGTCCAGGATCCAGTTCCCCAGTGTGGGGCTCAGTCCAAGGGAGTGGAGCTTCTGCACCAGGGTCTGCGGGATGATGGTGTTGAAGGCTGAGGAGAAGTTCAGGAAGAGCAGACGGACGTAGGAGTTTTTGCTCTCCAGATGGGTGAGGGTTGTGTGGACCACCGATGAGATGGCGTCATCAGTGGAGCGGTTTTTCTTATATGCGTATTGGTGGGGGTCCACAGTGACGTCGATGGAGTCCTTGATCTGAGTCATGACCAGCCTCTCGAAGCACTTCATAACTACCGGGGTTAGGGCGACCGGCCGGTAGTCAACGTGCAAAGGCCGGAAAAGTAAGTTAAAATTTAAGGAGGACGACCTCGTCAGAATATCCATAGTGAGAGGAATATTTGATAAAAAATACGAGCAGAGTTTTACGGATGAAGTATTTACCGTGTCAGAATGCATCCACCGTACACCCCCCGTTTACAAACTCAGAGATTATGACGGAGAACTTATCGACAGTTCGTTCTACGAGGCGGAGCTGCAAAAAGTGGAAATGGCTAAAGACAAAGCTTACCTCGTGGAGGAGATTTTAGACCGTCGTACCATGAGGGGAGAAAAACAGGCTCTGGTGCGATGGAGGAACTGGCCCTCAAAGTTTAACAGTTGGGTTAAGGTCTCGGATCTGAAAGATGTATAAAGACGCCGCACAGACAGAGGTCTGAGCATTCCCAGATCTGTCGGGCGCTATGGAGCAGGCCGGTCATGAGGGGTTTTACATCACCCTACCCTCTAACGCCTGCAAAAGTCTGTTTAAAAACAACACTCAAGTTACACCGTGGAGTTGGCTAAGGCCATCGAGTTGCAGGGGGAGTGGTTGGTGGGTATGTGTCAATTAGTTTACCCTCACATGTGGTACAATCTGCCGAAGGAATCGGCCTCATTAGATCTTATGAAAACAGGAGATGTTAACCGTTCTAAGTATTCTATCAGAATCGGTAGAGGAGGAGGAGGATGTTACGAACGAGTTAAAGACCTCCGAGACGAAATTATCCCCAAGGTCAGAAAGTACGACCCGTTCATAGAGGCCGCGTTGAACAACACCACGAGATGCATCGATTTCAAAGGACGAGGCCTATGCAAAATACGCGTCCTCGCACCTCTCGCCTCCATGCTAGGTTTGAAGGAGAACGATTGGTGGACGCTCGCTACCGGTATGACACCGTACCCCTGCGATCTTAAGTCGGGTGTTTATAACCTCTATGTCTACACCGATTTTATTCAGTATCAGAGTGTTGGCGATAGCTACTCCCCACTGTTGGGTGTGGTTGATGTCAGAGGAGATTTTGGGGATGTGGTGAGCATCAGATACAATACGATACATTACGTTCCGGTCTCCAAAAACTACATAAAAAATATTTACGTAGAGATCAAAACAGATACAAACAAACCCGTGGACTTCATCTATGGGAAGACGGTCCTGAAGTTACACTTTAAACCGGCCGCTTCTCTACAGAGATTAGAATAATATAACGCGCGAGAATGGCTCAGGCCCGGGTGAGAGATGACCCCCACCGTTTTATATCCTATTACGAGGGGCAGGTGGGAGGAGCGCTCCCGGGATTTCACGGAGTGCCTGTTCGTGGAATAGGATCTCTATTCTCCAAATTACTTCGATTTGTATCCCCACTGCTCCAGAAAGGGTTCTCTATTGCCAAACCTCATCTAAAAAGTGCAGCCGGTAACATCGCGTCCGACGTCATCAGCTGCACTATGAGTAAAATCACCGGGCAGAAACAGAAGGGGTCAGGCGGCATCATGGTTTTATCTCGGAGAGCGAGAAAACGCCCTCCAGGAAACCGCGTGACCGAAACTTCTAAAATACAAACGACTCGTAAAAGGAAGAAATCAGTCAACAGAAGTAAGACTCGGGAGAGGAGGTCTGATCAGAGCGACAGCATATTTTAACTGAAAAAGATAAAAATAAAAAATAAAAATAAAGAAAATGAAAGAAAAAAAACCATACAAACAAGGTATGGCTCTCCTCCACCACAAATCGTCAGAATGCACCTTGGCAGAGCTGGATTTATTTACGGCTCCGATGACGCAGCTGTCTGTGGAAGATAAAAAATATCAGGAATGCCTGCCCCTCTCCGCCCTGACAGACAGCACCCCGATAGAGTTCTTCATCCCGGGGGATGGGGAGAGATATCTAGATTTAAACGACACGATGCTGTATCTGCGCGTAAAAATCACTAAAGCAGACGGTTCGCCTATCGACGGTGACGCCGCGGTAGGACTGATCAACTACCCCCTGAATACGATATTCAGCCAATGCGACGTGATGCTAGGAGACCGATTAATTTCACAGTCCAGTGCCACACATCCGTACAGAGCCATGATCGAGACTCTACTCAACTTTTCAGAGGACACTCTAAGGAGTCAGTTCAGCGCAGGGCTTTTTTACAAAGACACGGCGGGTGCTATGGACTCCGCAGTGACACCCGACGGACCGAACATAGGCCTGAATCAGAGAGCGGCCTTCACGGCAGAGTCCAGGGAGGTGGAGCTGCTCGGTCCTCTACACGGGGATGTTTTTTTCTGCGAGAGGCTCCTACTCAACTCTGTGGATATGAGAATTAAACTGACACGCCAGCGACGCGTTCTGTCTCATGGGGGCCCGCGATTCTACTTTCAAGCTGAAGATAACGGCTGCGTCTCTCTACGTCAAAAAGGTCAACGTCTCCCCGGCCGTGCTTGTGGGGCACGCTGCAGCTCTGGCGAGAGGCAATGCCCTCTACCCTCTTTCACGTGTCACCGTGAAGACTTATTCCATTCCGGGAAATTCAAGAATATGCAACCACGAGAAACTGTTTCTGGGTGCCATGCCTAAGTACTTAGTTCTCGGTATGGTACATCACGACGCCTTCACAGGGAGGAGAGATGTTTCACCTTTCAACTTCAGACACAATGACGTGGAATACCTGGCACTCTGCCAGGATGGGAGACAGGTCCCCGCTAAAGCGTTTCAGCCGCAGTTTAATCAGAGGAACTCGGTCAGAGAGTTTTACAACATGTTTATAGCGACCGGGAGATATCTGAAGGATCTTCCTCTGAGTATCAACCGTACAGAATTTAACGGGGGTTACTCTCTGTTTGTGTTCAATCTGAATCCCACCGAGGACTGTGACGCGCTCAACCCAGCATCCAGCGGGAATTTGAGGCTAGAGATGAGATTCAGGACCCCGCTACCTTATACAAACACGTTAATGGTCTACGCCTGTTACGACTCCATCTTAGAAATCAACTCCAAAAGACAAGTGCTCGTGGATTATTACTGAAGAATCTTGCGCTTCCGACGCCGTCCTGCATGACAGCCCGCAAAGCCTTCTGGGTAACATAATTCTAACTGCGACGTAGGAACGCGCGGACTACACGACAGCGTGCGGTTCACAAAGCCTTCTGGGTAGCGTAGTTCTAGCCACATCGTATGGGATTATGAACACTCAGGAGTTGGAGAGTATTTTATACCGGCTGCTGGGACGTGTTTTTTGCGGCGTATGGCCTTCTGATCAGCTACCGACGCTGACGCGACCTTTTCAAACGCCTGCGTATTTCATCGTAAATACACATCCGCCACATATGCCGGGCGAGCATTGGCTATCTCTAACTCTAGAATCAGATGGGAGCGCCACGTTTTTCGACTCCTACGGTTTTCCCCCACATTTTAAACATTATCCGATAGTATGTCCGACGGTGTGCGGGCATCATTGTATCTATTACCTCTGCCACCGCGCAAGCGGATTATCTGTCGCGGACGTATTGTCTACGTATCAGGAGGATGTAATAAAAAACGATCAGGAAGTATTTAACTTTGTGAAAAAGTACCGAAGCTGCGGTAGAGCCCGCTGTCCGCGGCTTTCTAACCGTGTGACCTGTTCACTACAGCTGTTTAACGATTGTCACAACATCTAGACTGACCGCGGTGTTTACGTGCCAAAGAATAAGACCTGTAAGCGTGTGTGATTGATCAATAAACATTTTTATTTTTAATGACATTACAGGACTCGTCATGTTTTTTTGGGGGGTTTTTTTCATCGTCTAGAAAATAACGGTAATAATAATAATTGGAAAAAAAAAAGAAAAAAAATTCAGTGGGGAGCTACAGCTCGATCCAGCGCGGAGATAGAGTTATAGTTCTCCGCCTCGCCTTACGTGTTTTAATTCATGGCGACAAGTCCTCTGACTCCCGGTATGAGCTAGCTGCGGTGGCGGCAGCAGGTGCAGACGCAGACGCAGCTGCAGGTGCGCCCTCGATCAAACGCCTGTACCGATCACGAGTCTGAGAATTATTGATGGCCGTTACAGGAATGTTCAGGTCCGCTAGAGTTTGTAAGAAACTCGTCCAGCCTCTCGGAGAACCGTGTTGTTTTTTACAAGAGGATGAGAGGTTCTTCATCAAATCCATCATATGCGATCCTTTCACCGCACCCCCTCTGTAAACAAATTCACCACGCGACGTCCATCCTTCGTTATTCTCGGATATTTTCCGCATAATATACTCCGCAGTCTTCCGGTTGCGAGACGGCAAGATTTTCAATACGTCGTTCATGACATCCCCGGGTCCATGCAGACCGGGGCTCGTCGCTACAGGTTGCAGGGCATCATTCCGGCTCCCCGGGAGGGTGGCAGTGGTGGGGTGCGAATCCTGCCTGAGGCTGAGAGTCACCCGCTGTTCATCCTGCCTCTCCTGCTTTGTCAGAGTTAGATACCACTGTAAGAGCTCGTTATAACGCTTCGCCTTCTCATAACTACTCAGTCCCGTCTCGTTTAAAACAGCCCTCATCTTCTCATCCAGATCATCCACAACATCGTGCAGTATTGACGGCTCGTACTGAGTTAACTTCTTCAGCTGGTGAGGGGAGACAAGGAACATCTTATTTGCCGTCTTCAGAGACATTATCTCCTTGCGACGCCGCTTAAAATATCCCCGAGCAGCGGGATGGTCGCAGTGAGGAGAGGGAGAATGAAACCGCCCGTCTGATGTGTAAGAACGCGTTGTTTACGTTTTAAACCGTTTTTTTTTATCTGCGAGTAGTTTAATGATTTTTTTCTGACGCTTCAGCTTTTTAAACTGCGGGGGTGATAGAGGAATGTTTCCTTTGAGGAGGTTATAGGCAATCTGAGCTGTGAGCAAGTATATCTTTACGCTTCTGTGGGGTTGAGTTATACAGAGCCTTCAATAACGGAGCATTCCTCCTAATCCTAGCCGACATGGTCTTCTACCGCTCCTTAGGAACTTAAACAGCGGATAGCTCGTCCGGAAATGCACCTGTCCTCAGCCTGTAGCGTTCTGGACATGAAGGCGTTAGATCAACGATTAAATAGCCGTGCGGGGCTTTCGTGGCGTCTTCAAAACTTTCTAAGAAAAACTTTTTATTTGAAGGGGAGATCTGGTGAGCGAGAGTGTTTATCTGCAGCCTGTCACGAGGGTTTTTAAACAGCACCAGATAATTACTATTTAAACTAATAGTGCGGCTGAATCTCCCTTGATGAAACACATTCTGCGATATCATAAAAACACTTATACATTTATGATGTCTGTACTGTGTAAATAATTTGGCTACTTCCGGATGATCTGAAGCTTGAAAAATCATGTCGTCGAGCACAATTAGATGTCTTTGATCCGGAGGAAACAGCTCTGCATCTTCAAAGGAGTCTGGGAGACCTTTGACAAATTTTATGTTTTTATTCATTTTCATCAGTTCCTCATACATTTTCTGAAAAGAGGTATAAATCCAAACAATATTTACAGGTACAAGTATCCAAAACATACGAAAGTTTTTTGATAACATTTTTTACAAAATATGTTTTTCCCGAACCGCTCGGGCCAACGATCATACATGAAAAAGGTGCTTTAAATCTATGGTCAAAGCTAATCTCCTCCATAGCGTAGGGGTGTGACATTTCTCTCTCTCTCTCTCTCTCTCTCTCTCTCTCTCTCTCTCTCTCTCTCTCTCTCTCTCTCTAGGGGGGATCCTGCTCCCTCTTGTCTGTCTGTTTGTTTTTGTTTTTAGAAGTTTTTAGAATGGTAGAGTTTTTCCGTCAGGAAAAAGTCTCCTCTGTGCAAGACCATGAGTGTCCACCAGGTGGCGGTGGACCTTGGAGGGTCAGTGTGATTGGGTGTAATGACCTCGAACGGACACCAGAGGGAGGCAGGCGTCTGGTTTGGGGCACGCAGAGGGAGCGTGCAATGACTCGATGCGACCGCCAGGTGGGCGTAAAGAGAGATTGCGATGACCCACACCACCACTGGAGACGTTTCACTTGCTCCTTCTGGGGATGCGGTGGTTGCTCAGCGACCAGATAAACAATACGTCCACTTTTTATTCAACCCAGTTTTCTTTTAAAGACGTATCTGTACTTGTACTCCACAGTAGTTTAGTAGCTGGACCATATAGCAGTTTGTTAGGCTGGGGTGTCAGACATGGACCGTGGACAAACAGGTCTGTAGATGATCTGGTCGGTAGATGATCCAGTCTCTGGATGATCCAGTCTGTAGATGATCCGGTCTGTAGATGACCTGGCCTGTAGATGATGTCGGAGGTGGAGAAGCTGTAGACGGTGTCTGAATGAATCTTCAGACCCTCTGAGCCTGGACTGGCATCAGCTGCAGTACCAGCAGTGGCCACACGGTGGCAGCACAGGCTCAACAGTGGCATGTAGAAACATCTCAGTCCCTACCCTCCACCCCTCCACCCCTCCACCCCTCCACCCCTCCACCCCACCCCCCACAGGCCTGGCAGGGCTTCACCTCATGATTCTGCTGCTGGACTGAAACAATGGCTAATCAGCAGGTGATTGCAGACGGCAGTTTTCTCCAGCCTGTGGGTCAGGATGTGTGGAGGTCTGCCAGCGGCCAACACACTGAAACACTCAACGCCGCCGCTTCACAGCAACATCGTTGTCGTAAAAAGATTTAATCAAGGATTTAAAAATCAACACTTCCTCCGAGCTGACAGGGAAGCAGCGACCCGTCTCTCCAAACGCTGTGGTGACAACATGAATATGACGTCCTGCACAGAAGCTGCATCTCCAGGCTGATGGTGTGATTCTGATGAACATTAAATATCAAATCAGTACAAGGACCCACTAATAAGCACATAGTGATGTCAGGGATTCTCCAGTCAATATTAAAGTGTAGTAAAGCTGCATGAGCAGCAATTAAGCGTATTTATGTTGTTTTTCACAACTCATAAAGAAATGTCTTCTAATATTGACTGAACTGAAAGGACTGACACGATAATGGGAATAAAGAAAACTGATGCAGATCAGTTGCTCTCAGTAGAAACTATTTCTACTGACGTGTTTTGTGCTGATCTGTTGTCAGATGTGATGCAGATCAAACCTCCACAGCGGAGAGAAAGAAAAGCTGCACACCTCATGACAAACCAGCGCCTTGTTGTCACGCCGCCGCCGCCGCCGCCGCCACCGCCGCCGCCGCCACAGCAAAACCCCTCGTGGTTCGTTTGTTCTGCTTTGTTTCGCGACCAGTTCCAAACTAGACGGAAACTTTGAAAATAAAAGAAAGCTGAGCTGAACATGAGAACCTGTGAATCATCTCTGGCTTCATTTTACTACGCTGCAAAGCAATTAAAATGTGACAAAGCCACACACACACACACACACACACACACACACACACACACACAGCTGGTAATTAGGACTTTAAGAAAGGTTTGAGGTAAAAAGCTTTTAGATCAGCAGATGGTTATTTAGATCATCAGAAGCTGCGACTCGCCGAACGTGAGCTCCCGTCTAAAGTTTTGGGATCATGCCTGAGTGTGTCGTCTTAATGAGAAATCTGTGTCAAGAGGTACTTACACGCCGAACACACAATGATTTATCACATCTGCAAAAACATGCGGAAAGTTAATGAAGCTCCAAGGCCGCGGCTCATCCGGCGGCAGAGGAATGAAAAGGTTGTTTTGATGAGACGAGACGTCGGCTGCTTGGAGAACTTTCTTTTTCTTTGCGTCTGTGGGAATGCGCGTTTGCTCTGAGCGGCGAGCATCCGTCCGCCGTGTGAACTGCAGCCCGTCACGCCCGTGGCCCGGGGTGGCGGTGTGGGCGTCCGCTCACCGAGGCGGGCAGAGGGGGGAAGCGGCGGTGGCGAGGACTGGAGCCTCCCGGTCTCTTCATTGTGGCGGAGCTGCCGGAAGCCCTCGTCGATCCCCCGGCTTTCACGAGCCACCAAAAGTGCCACTGATTGTCTGAAGGTGAAAATATGATTTTCAAGCACCCGTGTGTCTCCTCAGCTTTTTAATTGACGCGTGGCCTTTTCTCCTGCGGAGTTGTGGATGTGTGTCTTTGTTTACAGCTCGTCCTCGCCGCTCCGCTGCCTTTCATCGGGCTTCACACTGCGTGTCGCACTCAGGCCTCCGCAAGCCCTCGGCCATACCTGCTAAATCAACATCTTAGGATATTTTTGCACCTTAAGATTTGAAAGTCGCTTTAAATAGACATCAAAGACGTCTTGCAGCAAAAAAAAAAAAAAAAAAGGAAAAAGGAAAAAGAAAAAAGAAGGGTTAGGGTTTCATTAAGTGCTATAAAAAGGCCAATTGATCAATGGGCTTTATGACTTCCCCACTGTTCTGCAACACCATCTTTTATTCTGAAAAATAAATAGGACTTAATGCACTTTTTTCATGTGTTTGAAATTGATTCCTGTAGATGTTCAGATTGTTTTCGTAGTAAATCCATCAATCAGGAACAGAAAAAAAAAAGTACTGAAACAAATCAAACTTTATTAAGTTTGTCCTAAGTCATAGTTTTAAAGCTATTACAGTATTAAAATACAAAAGTAAAACCTATCTGAATGTGTCTACAGAGTAGCTGAAACTATACTTGGTGTTTTTATTCAACACCAGCACGTTTACATTGTAGCAGTTGTTTTCCTGGAGTTGAAACTATTCTCGCCTCAGAATAAACAGACGACGAGAAACGACTCTCACACGTGAGCAAAAAGTGAAGATTCCTTTTCTCGCCCAAACACAGGAAAAACGTACAAGTCACCTATAGTGACGATCAATAACTGATCCTGGCTGAGTTGATAACCTGAAGCAGATGTTTTCAGGGAGAAGATTTCTTTTTCCCCGTCAACACGTCAGGGTGTGACTCCGTGAATCTGAGCTGCTTCTTTCGGTCTCTCCTCTGAGAATGTAAAGTACAGGAAGTGACGTACATTTTAAATGTGTGCGCCACACGGAGTTAACGCCTGTCACCTGCTGTCACAATAAAACAAGTTTTAATTGGTTCATCAGCCTGAACTCATCAAATTCATGTCTGCTCCTCATAAAGCTCCTGCACAAGGTGAAGCCCTCCTGTGAATTGATTCCCACCGTGCCATTGCAATAAACAGAGCATTAATATGAGCGCTCATCGACGCTAATGAAGTGTTGTATGAATCATTCCCTCACGTTACCAGTGTCATTTATCGTTTCAAGGTTTTGTGGACAAACAGATGAAAACTCCACCTTCATCCAGCAGCTTGTTGAAAAACCCTGTAAGATTTTTAGGTTAGATTTCTTTTTCACCGACTGAAATGCTTTTGAACTTTCTAACCTTTCATTAGAATCACAAGAACAATGCTTCACTTCTTTTGGTAGAAAATGGAAACATTTTGAAAAAAATCTACCTTAAATGGTTTATTCTAACTCATTGCTGACGACTAAACTCTACGTTGTGACGTGTAATGAGACTTTGCTTCTTAACAGGAACGCGTTTCTTTTTCTACTTGACACATTTGCTGAAGCCTCCTGTTTCCTTTCTTGATTTGTTTAAATGTTACTTGTTTTCTTAAAAAAAAGGTAATAGCTTCTTTCCACGGGTGATCTTTTTCACCAGAACCCGTACCCGTACCTGTACCTGTACCCGTACCTGTACTCCAACTTTCACTCCATGTACCTGTTTGTCCCCCTGTAGTTTGACGCTGCTTCTCTCTGCAGCCTAAACTGAGCAGCTCTGAAGTGTGAACTAGTTCCTCTTCTCCTCTCATGAGTTGTTCTTAGTTCTCTGCAGGCCTCCTCTAGCTCAGTCCCAAGACCTTAGAACGTCTCAGTCACACTGAATCACTGCTGGGGGAACAAGCATCACTCTCAATACTTGGACATTTTGGAAATGAAAGATTAGATAGATCAAAGGCCTATAGAGTTAAAAGCACCTGTGGATTCTGCAGATAGAATTCCTCAACTTCTTGGAAACAAAATTCCTCTAAATTCATCAGGATGAGTCAGAATGAAGAACCAATCAGAGGCCGTCTTTCAAAACGTATAAACCACATGGTATGAACTGACCAATCACGTTGCTCGTTGCTGGACGTAATACAAACAGGAAGTCTCGAGATGATAATTCACTATATTTTGGTGAAGAAAGATGAATTTAGACCATACGGTGACAAGTAGTGACGGACGTTATACACAGATCTAGAGGATTTGAGCAACACGTCTACTTTTATTTCTGCCAACTTTTCTGAACATTGAGCGTCCAGATGACGCCGGCTGCCAGAGCCGTGCTTCACTTCCATCATGACGGCAGCAGAAATGCCGAGCCGTTTCTCTACGTGGTCAAACAGGAGCGGAGCAGACGTGTTTCCAAACATCCCTAAAGATCTGCTCTCGGATGAAAAAAGAAAGTCCATGTGAGTGAAGAAAGAGCAGAAGAAGAAAAAAAAACATGATTTATTTTCAAAGGCTTTCTGATGCCTCCATTGTTCAGGCCATGCTTTAGTCTCGATGCACACCGCAACTGCCACTGGGGACGTAACTGTTGCAGAGATACAAAGGAACTGCTCAAATTACACCTGTGGCAATTACTACAGCAAGGAGCGCTATCTGCAGGACAAAAGGGTGTTATCTAAAACTACTCACACAGAATGTACAGAAAAAAAAATCAATTACTGTGACGCCTTTGTTGCAGGTTTTAGGCTGTCTGGTATGTCAACAGCAGATTAGCAGACAGCACGGCAAGATTTTCACTTGAAAAATACAAAACTGCACAGATCATCATCACAAGCCACCTCTGAGCTCCGCTGCTGCCTCGTTCTGTCTGCAAGCACAAAATGTCTTAATTCCGAACTGTAATGTAGTCATTTTTGGGGAATTGGCTTGTGTTGGCGCTTCTTTGAGCCTGATCCTGGAAACAGGCTGCGCTTTGGCCTCTCAGGAAGCTGCAGACTCATATCTCTCACAAAATATACCCACAACAAGGAGGGAAGAATGGAAATGAGTCCAGCTGATGAGGAAAACAAAAGATCTCAAGGGAAAAATGCAACATTGTTTAATTTGTAATAAAGAAGAGTTGTGACGAGGATAATGATCTGTCTTCTTTGTTCTTTTTTCTGGTTCACGGTTTTTCTCTTTGAAGTGCAGCGACAAGTCTCAATAAAATTTAATTTAATTTAATTTAATTTAAGAAAAAACAATTCCAAGAGGGAAAAAAAATCATTTCGAACATGCAGCTACTGTAACATATTGTAGACACACACACACACACACACACACACTGGTTGGTTAACAATGAGCCCGAAGGTGCCGTTACCGGTCATGTGCTCATGCTCGATCGCACGCCGTCAGACCTGCTGGGGCCGCTCTGAGCCGTTGCAGTGAACCGATCGCAGCAGATAAGCAGCAGAGCCGTCAGCGGCCCGAGAACTCGGGAGTCCAACCCCACACAACACCGCACACACACCACAATTAATCCCAATTATTAGCTCAGTTGTCAAAACCGCTCACGGTCGACCGTTAATGTGTTAAACTTCAACAGTCGGATGAAGCCTAATTGGTAGCGGAGTTTGTTTCCGCAACACCGTCAGTGAGTACAAGCACTCAGTATTTATAAGACACCAAGGATTCTGCAGCGCTGAGAGAAAAAGCAGCATAAAAATTCCACGCTCGCAGAGAAAAACGGCACTGAACAATTTGTGAGCTCAGCTGCCAGTGCAGCCCTCCACCGTAGAGGGAAGCAAGCTCTTTATTTAGAGGGTTCAAGAACAGCTTGCTCTCTTACTGTGGAACATAATCACCACATTTGTAAACGTAAAGCAGGGCTTTGAATGTGACCATTCATCTTGAGTTACCATGTTGTCGTTCAGACATCAAGGCTCTCCAAGGCCTGCACTCTCCACAGAAACCTACCTTGTATTAAAGAACCAAAGAGGCTTTGCCACAAAGTGCCAAGTAGCCCTGGGTCCTAATAACAGGACCGCTAAAAGCCAACTTATAGCAATTACAGCAGGCAATAATTGAGCGATAGGCAGAGGTTGTTTCTCCTGCTTCACTGTGTTAACTGACGAAACGCCGGAGAGACGGCCGTTTCTTCCCCTTCGGCAGCAAACAAGGTGAAATGCTCGCCAGCATTGTGTCGGACAGCTTCAGCTATTGAGGTTTTGATTGGATTTCCTGGTACAACAGGACACCTTTATTTTACACACACACACACACACACACACACACACACAGAAAACGTCTGGAGGAGATCTGTAATTTGCGGCGTTGAAAGATGTGTTATATGTAGCGTAGAATTCACCGAATACCTGTTGTGTTAAAATAGTGAGTGTGGTCATGAGGGTGTAGCTGCATCTGGATTGTCTGCACAAAGGCTCAGGTTTCCTGAGGCTAAGGTGAGCAAACGCTGCTCATCGGTGGAAAAGCTGAAGCTCCTTTAGCCTCTATGGAGTAAGTGACCATACCAGATCGATATCGAAGGGTGTCTTATCTTTTTTTTCCCTCGTGTCCTGAATTCAACCTGATTTTAGTTCAGTACAATGATTTTCAACATATTCAGTCATGGTCACTTCAAACCTGCCTGATAACACTCTTCTGACCCACGCTCTATAAACGCTTAATTATGTCACTGTGTGTGTGCGTGCGTGCATGTGTGTGTGTGTGTGTTAACTATATTTAATTCAAGAAATAACCCTGAAAGAAAAATACATTTATCAATTCGGAGAATTCCATTGATTCATAGAAGAGAAACGTTAAAGGAATTTATTCCTCATGAATAATTAAATAAAATTACATTGAAAAATTAAATACAATCTTCAAAAAAGGCTCACTTTTGGAGTTCCACAAAGCACATTGTTGGGTCCAGTTTTTCAATTTATATTTTATTTATAAACAAAAGAAAAAAGTAAACTCCTGAACTGCTCAGACCATTACCAACAGAGTACTTTGCTTTTTACTTTTTTTTAAATATACCTTTGACATGTTTCAATAGTGTTACAAACCGGAGGCGTGATAGATTTAATAAAAGTATCAACGAAAGAGGCTGATGATGTTGTGCCACGTTCACATGAAGGAATTTATCTACTTTATCTCTGGGTTTTATAAAGTATTTTCTATTTTGAACTCCAAATTAGGTCCTCTGTTGTCTTCCTGATATAGCCACACAGCACGATGCTGCCTCCACCATGCACATTTAAATGGTTTACACAGGTTGGGCTCTATGGTTGGTTATTAGTATAAGATAGAGTAAGTAGTAGATTACTGAAAGTAATAAATCACTGGAAGTAATTTAGGAAAATGTTTAATTATTAATGGAAGTTATTTACCCATTAACAACTCCTAAAGTAATTGAGTGATTACTTAAAAATGAATAAATCATGAAAAATTATGTATTAATTAAAAGTTATTAATTTGAATAAACTTGTTATTTATTCATTAATAATACAAAGGGACACTGCCAGAGATTCTGGGAAAAGCGAGTACCAAAATATCAGTACACAATAATCACCAGGAATCGATCAATTCAGCTAATAGGCGTTTATTAACAAAAATATGAATTCATAAATAATTCGGAAATTATTTCCTAAACCAACACATCTAACATGGAGATCTATTCTACTAAACAGCAAGCACTATGTATGTGTGTGTGTGTGTGTGTGTGTGTGTGTGTGTGTGTGTGTGTGTGTGTAGACTGAGTGTGAATGAGTGTAATGACATCAAACATATGTTGCGACCTGGATGTATTTTAGAAAGATGTGTTGGTTACTTTGTATTAAGATACATTGGTTTGAGTTATAAATGTTGCATTTGTCTTTAAGAATCAAAGTGTTGCGACAGTGCGACACCGGTTTTGTTTTACGGCAGTCGAGTCGCGGCATGTGGATTGAATGTAACCTGTGTTGGCTGTGGTGAAGAGAGAACATCTAAAAAATATCCAGAACCGGGACAAATAAAGTTTCCCAAAAGAAGACAGAGGAGTCGTGTTTTTCGGGGGTGCAACATGTCCACCAGGGGAAGCAAACATTCGAGGGTCATTGTGATGACCGTGAACGTGTCCACCGGGTGATGGACTAGTTGTTTTACCCATCTAAGATGGCGGTTCTGGTGGGGGCATGGCTGGTTGCTAAGCAACCAGATAAACATATGCGCAG
Organism: Blennius ocellaris; assembly: GCF_963422515.1. Classification (NCBI taxonomy): domain Eukaryota; kingdom Metazoa; phylum Chordata; class Actinopteri; order Blenniiformes; family Blenniidae; genus Blennius; species Blennius ocellaris. Next base: position 456,562 of record NC_137662.1, on the reverse strand, counting down.
GGGGGTAACTTGTCCATAACCGTGTTTGGATTCAGCGTCCTGAACCAGAACTGTGGTTTTTGCGTTCAGCTGCAGAACAGTGGGACGCTGTGGGACGCTGTGGGACATTGTGGGACATTGTGGGACATTGTGAGACATTGTGAGACATTGTGGGATGCTGTGGGACGCTGTGGGACATTGTGCAGTGGTGAGGAGAGATGCTCACTGGCGTCACTACTACAGTCACAACCTCACCTTCAACCTGCATCTTCCAAGAAAGATCCAAACAATCTGACAGGAAGTAGAAACCTGATGCGTGGTTAGAGTGATGAGAGCCATAAGGACTGAATCAGATTCCTCATGGAGGGTCATGGAGGGTCACGGAAGGTCATGGGATTTCATGGAGGGTCATAGAAGGTCATGGAGGGTCATGATCAATATAAAAAAAACACATGAAGGTTTCAGAATCTCAGTCTGTGTTGAACCTCACTCGGTCTGTGTTGTACGTCAGTCTGTGTTGTACTTCAGTCTGTGTTGTACTTCAGTCTGTGTTGTACCGTGTCAGATTGTCTGAGGCTGCTCTGAACACTGACTACAGATCCACTACAAGTTCCTCTCAGCTGTGCTTCATTCGAGTAAAACCTGTCATTGTAACTGGAACGATACCTGGAGAAGCTCCTCCTCAGTGCATCATTGAACCTCCTGCTCCACTGCCAAAATCCTCATCTGGACATCAGCATTTTCAGCAGAGGACGATTTTCCTCTCACACCATGCCCACAGCCTTCATGTCTTTTAAAACCTTCCAAACTTCTTCCTCAAAACACATCAAAGTTCACGTTATACATTCCTTCAAAAATACTGTGTTCTCCATCATGTTCAGCTACAGTACATGGCCTTCAAACAGCTTGAGAGATTAACCCTGGAACGGCAAGTTGTCTTGTTCTCTAAAGCCGGGATTCCACTGGACTACACTGGACTGGACTGGACTGGTTTGGTCTGTACTGTCTGGTCTGGTCTGGTCTGGTCTGGTCTGGTCTGGACTGGTCTGGACTAACTCGACTCGACTCGACTCGACTCGACTCGACTCGACTCGACTTGACTTGACTTGACTTGACTTGACTTGACTGGACTGGACCAGAATGGAATGGAATGGAATGGAATGGAATGGAATTGAATTGAATTGACTGGGCTGGACTGGACTGGATTGGACTGGACGGGGCTGTACTAAATGGACAGGGCTGGACTGGCCTGTACTAGACTTACTGGACTGGACTGGACTGGACTGGACTATCTGGACTGTACTGGACGGGACGGGACTGGACTAGAATGGCCTGGGCTGGACTACCTGGACTGGACCTAGATTGGACTCGACTCGGCAGGCATGAATTGGACTAACTAGGCTGGACTGGACTAAATGCACTTGACTCCACTGTACTGGACTGGACGGGACGGACCGGCTCTGGAATACCTCGACTAACTGGACTGGGCTTGACTTGACTTGACTTGACTTGACTTGACTTGACTTGACTTGACTGGTCTCAACTGGACTTGTCAAGTCTGGTTTGATTTGGACTAATAGTACTGGAATGGACAGGATTAGACTAGTCTGGACTGGACTTGACTTGACTTGATTGGACTGGACTGGACTGGACTGGACAGACCTGGTGGACCAACTGGACTAACTGGACTGGACTCGACAGGCCTGTAATGGACTTACTGGACAAGACTGGACTGGACTAACAGGACTAGATAAGCCTGAATTGGACTAACTGGACTGGACTGGACTGGACTGGACTGGACTTGACGGGACGGGACGGGACGGGACGGGACGGGACGGGACGGGACGGGACTGAACTGGATTGGACAGTTTTCGTTCATTCCCACTGCAAATTGTGAATGGTCCTGAAAGAACGGACCCCAAATGTTACCATTTTTCGTCACCCTTCCGTTGGGTAACCCAGTACTACAGAAAGGGTCTGATAAGGAAGAGCAAAGCACATCTGTCTACTGATTGGTCTGTGATTCACATCACAAAGCATGTAGTATTTAAATATGTCAATGACTGTATGAATCGTCTGTTGCAGTTTACAGACTCTGCTTTGTACACACTGGTTGTTTTGTTAACTGCTGCGGCTGCAATTTCCATGTTGGTCTGAGGGGGTGGAGACTGTTGTTGCATGATGACATCATATATCTGCGTCGTTCACAACCCCGCCTATACTTTTACCGGACTCTCCGTGGTGTGGCTGAGCAACACAGTTGGCTCTGGGCTTCAGTCTGTCCCGTCACATTGTGGCCAGTGGAAACTGAGCTTAGTTCTTTCTTTACGTCTTAAACAAAGCTGATCAATGATTTGCATTGAAATAAACTGTTAAGAGTGAAACATGTCAAATCTTTGAAAGATGTACTTTTCTTCTGATTTGATCCAAATCTTCCAAACGGCCGGTGTACAGACATGTTCATCCTGTCTGGTAGGAAACACTGGTGACTTCGTCTTCTCACTTCTTTCCATGAGGCAGATGAGAAGCTTTAAATGTCCAAAATGTCCTCAGCTGAGTATTAGGAACAACTGAAGGACGGGAGCAGTCAGAATCATCCTGTCATAGAGGGGTGGTGGTGGTTTCAGCGTCATGGCCTGATGCAGCTCTGCACTACTGTGGGAGAAACGCAGGTTTCTCAGGGGGTTTTGTCACTGACACGATGTCTGTTGCATTTCTGTGTCTTAAATGTTCCTTTCAGCTTCCTTTCTTACACCACAGAGCACGACTTCAGTCTCTGGAAGGACGGAAGGATCTTTGGAGTCAGACTGACTGATAACAAACAGCACTAAACACTGTGGACCTCAGAACCAGAGAATATCTTCTATCTTCCCCCTGTCGCTTCATCTAATGTCAGTGGAAGTACAATAAATGTGCATCTGCTCCTTTTGTTCATATTCTGGCCCTGAAAGTATTTTCTCTCTCTCTCTCTCTCTCTCACACACACACACACACACACACACACACACACACACACAGACAACAAATTGAGAAACGAAATCCTGGGTTTCCATCAATTCGAAACAATTATTTAAAAAAAATCATGCGACATTTTTCCTGAAAATGAATGGATAAAAAGTCATATGTAAAAAAAAAGAAAAAAAAGAAATGATATCTCCATAATTCCCATCAAGAAAAAAATGTAAATGTTTTCTATTACAAAAAGAAAATGTGATGGATTTACTTGTATTTATGTCATATTTGTGTTGCGCTAAAGCAGATTGTGTTTCCTTCCTGCAGCTGTTTGTGTACAAAGATAAAAATCCGTGTCTCTGTATCACACTGGCCTGAAATACAGTCGAAACTGCTTCTCTGACTACGGCAGTTCCATATTTGTTAAATCTAAAGTGGATTACGCCGGCTAACATATTAAGGAATGTGCCTTCAAATGTTTATCTGGCCGCTCAGATTACATGGTTTGGGTTAAACTGCTTGAGAAAGAGTATTTATGAGGAACACAGCAGTGGAAAACACAAACATCCCTCTTGGAAGAAGGAGTGTGTGATGCAGGAGGGACTCAGACACTGAACACATTAGTCTTTTCTCCTCCCGAACCATTGTGTGGAGCTGAGAGGCCACAGTGTGTCCCCAATCCCTTTCCCAGGCTGCAGCTCTGCACTGCAGCCTGCAAAGCCCAGGTTTCCTTTGGGTCGCTCCCCTTTTAGCCTCCTTTTCACCTTTCTCAGACAATGGATCCAGCCCACTCCGAGCAGCAGCCGCCAAACAGCCAGTGAATAAAGTTAGTCCAACAGGCAGCCCTTAAACCCACCCCGAGACTGCAGCCGCGCAGCCACACTCGCAGGATTGTTTGTTAATAGTCCAATTAGATAATTGCCATCTTCACTCCTTTTCCTCTCTGTTTCCCATAAAGGCATGAATGGCAGTCAGGGAGGGGGCAGCTTGAAGAGGGCTTCTGGCCGGCTAAGGTGACGAGAAGGGCCAGAGAATGTCCCTTCCACTAGGCCACCGGTTTGAATTGAATCATTGTAGCCTAATCAATGGTCTTATTGGATTACTGGCTGCTGCTGTGTTCAGAGATATTGTTGCACTGACAATGAAAATAGCTAAGAGTTGGTGGGTGGGGGGCGGGGGGGGGGGGGGGGGGGGGGGGGGGGGGGGGGGGGGGGAGGTGGGGGCCATTCCAGGGGAGTGTTCGTCTCTGTGGGGGGGGGGGGTGTGTGTGTGGCTTAAGCACTACTGACAAGTTTTGTTCCCCTTTTTTGTCTTTCTTTCCAAATCTGCAGGTTCAGATCGTGAGAGCTGAAGATGGCTTCTGGGGTGCACTCGTTTGAATGCTGAAGGACGAGGCGACGGTGGCGGCGGTGATAGTGGCGGGGGGAGATAGTGGCAGTGGCGGCGGCCGGGATGAGCTGCCAGAGTCGTCTTGGGATACGGAGAACTTTGGTCCAGATGGTGTCAAAGAGGAGCGTGATGAGGCTGCAGTCCTCGCGGTGGCCGGGGTGTTAGTGTCTTCAAACGTTTGGCTGGATGTGGACCTCACCACTCTCGCTCGCTCTCTCTCTCTCTCTCTCTCTCTCTCTCTCTCGCTCTCTCTCTCGCTCTCGCTCTCTCCCACTCCCTCTCTGGTTCTCTCCCAGTAGTCTCCTGCCTACGGCAGCTTAGCGGTGAAGTCGGCACATTGCAGAATTCCGTTGATTGGTGACAAAGCCAAGGGGAAAAACAGGATCAAAGTTCGCCGACATGCCGGAACAATCAGGTGCGCAGAGAAAAGTCGGCAGGGAAATGTCCGTCTGAGTTCTGCTGGGGGAAGAATGAAGCGAGCGGGAACTTTTTTCGGGTGTGGAAGAGTGGTACCTCTGTGATTGTGTGCGTTGCCAGACAAGACCAATCATTTGTCTTGATTCCCGGGGCTGAGAGCAGCAAACTGAGGGGGCCGGGACCAGCAGACCCCTCCATCAACACCTCATCTGCTTCCCCAAACAATTTAGCGTATTCATGAGGCTACGCAAATGTGGAGGCAGCGAAATTACGGTAATCAATCGAAACAGCGAGTGCGCATCCATGGCTCTGATTATTTGGAGATCACCTATCAGCCTGATGCGTATGTAAGGAGGAAAGGGAGGCACTGAATTACTGCTGAGTTTGACTGTGAAGTCCATGATCATTGGGCAGGGGGGTTTGGTCAGTGATAATAGGGCTCCTCGGTCGGCCGACGGAAGTATTTCTCCAAACATTAGATAGCTGACTCTGCACCGCTGAAAGGTGCTGTTTTGAAACTAAAACCCACACTGACAAGACGAGCCGCTCAGCCGCGTTCTCCGCAATCTCCTTTTTTTTCCCCACCTGACAAAGGGAAAAAAGAGGCGGACAAGCCACAAGTCTAAGAGGATAAACTGAGCATGGAGGTCAGGTACAGCCAAGACACGGAGGGGATGGTGCTGAAGAATGGACTGAAGGAGGGGAAGGACGGGAAGGACTCCCAGGGCAGCTTGTCCAAAAGCTTCCTGAAGGAGCAGCAGGACTCCTTCTCCCCCTCTGGGACGGTGGACAACTGCGACAAGAGCAGAGGAGGCGCAGGAGACCCCGACTACTGCCGGAGAATCCTGGTCCGAGGTGAGGCTGCAGCTGCTTTTCACCCGTTTACACACACACACACACACACACACACACACACACGCACACACACAGACACACACACACACACACACACACACACACAGACATACAATCAAAAGGAAAGAAGCTGCCTAAAAGACGGATTTTTACTTTATAATTTCCAAAATAAAAAACGTTAATTCAACCAAATTAGAGAGAATTTTTCAGACACTCCATTCACATTACTTTGATGCACACATTTGATGATAAAATGCTGATCTCAATATCATGGCCTTCAAAACTTTACTGGAAAAAATGGGCAATAATTTAATAAACACATTTTACAATTGCTGTAGTAAATTAAATGAAGCGTTGAATGATCAGAAATGATAACAACAACAATAATAATAATAATAATAATAATAATAATAATAATAATAATAATAATAATAATGATAATAATGATAATAATAATAGTAATAATAATAATAATGATGATGATTAAATAAAGGCAATCTTTATTTATTATCAGCTCATCTGTATTTCACTTTATTGTTCATGTGGAATAAATACCACTCGTTTTGTTTACATTTAATTGTGAGCAGTGTGATGTTCATGCAATTTAATTTTTCCGGGGCATGAATTGAATGAACATTCAAGATGAAGGCAGAAGAAGTTAGTTTTCATGGATAATTACTGATAGATTGTATGTCAAAGAGGCGACAGCTCAGCGAGATCCTCAGCGAGATCTTCCCGACTCTTCTTTATCTCAGTCGGAACAAAAAGAAAAGACGAAACACAGCCACCATACAAACTGGATTTAATACAAAGGTGTTCAGAAAATCTGCAGGAAAGATGTACTGATCTCAATAGGAGCCATCACTTGTCACTTATCTGCTTATTTATTTTGCATCCCAAAAAATTATTATCAGCCTGTTCTCCTGAAAATTAACTCCACTTTTATGAATTATGAATGCATATTTAGACCTGGGTCGAAATTAAATTATAACTACAAGGCTGTTTTTATTAGTGAGGCTGCAAACACACACATGCCTTAGAAATTAATTAATTTCAATAAATATATTATTACAATATCTAAATTAGAGTATAATAAAAATATGATTAAAACATTTTTTATCCAGAGTTACCTCTTAAAAAACTGTTTACTGATATATTTGATTTATTTCTTTTAACTTGCCCCTCTAGTAGGCCACTAATGCTAATAATGCTAATAATAATAATGCTAATAATAATAATAATTATTATAATAATAATAATAATAATAATTATTATTATTATTATTATTATAAGAAGAAGAAGAAGAAGAAGAAGAAGAAGAATTGTACCTGGCTCCACCTGGGAGTGAAGCGCTTGTGTGCAGAGGATGAGAGTGTGTTTTGCGATGGTTGCAGACGCTAAAGGCTCCATTCGAGAAATCATCCTGCCCAAAGGCTTGGACCTGGACCGGCCCAAGCGGACCAGAACCTCCTTCACCGCCGAGCAGCTGTACCGGCTGGAGATGGAGTTCCAGAGGTGTCAGTACGTAGTGGGGAGGGAGCGCACAGAACTGGCTCGGCAACTCAACCTGTCTGAGACTCAGGTACACACACACACACACACACACACACACACACACACACACACACACACACACACACACACACACACACACACACACACACACACACACACACTGACCTGCCCCGGGCAGAGAAATGAATGGTAAAATGTTGCAAACAGTCAGGTTTATTTTATTTTGGTGAATTTTTAAATTAAATATCAGATATAAAATATTCTGAGTTTAATCAGAGGCACTTCTCTCTCACATAAAGGAAAACACATATACCTTCATAATTCCATTACAGTAATTCCATTTAATTTCTGAACACATAAATGAGCAGATATTGATGAAGATGAAGGAGTTTAATCAGAAATGTTTCCATCGCTGTCGACAGCGCCTGTCATTTATGTTGAAAATCGGACTCATGAATGGGAGAAGGTGCATTGTGTGTGAGGAGCCTGGCCTGAAGTGTGTTACGAAGGATGGTAGGAAATGTTCCCTCAAACATTCTATTTTAATATTAGAGGAGAGGCGATGAGGCTGATCAGAGGGTTTGATCTGTGGCTGTGCCATGAAGAGGTCAGCGGCGGGTCGGCGGCGTCCGGCGGGGCTGACCTGTGTTTGACACCAGATTCCAGCGCAGGTCACCCGGTCACTCAGCTTCACTTCATTTCACCTCCTTTCTTTCTCCAGACGTGTAAAATGGCTGAAAGCGCGGCGGCCTGGTGTGAATGTGCTTCCTGCCAGAGCCCCGTCACGCCGTCTCCCCTCTCCAACACATTCCTCCATTCCAGCCACTTATCAGCTTGAACTTTGTCGTTTGAACGACGTTTGTGGTTCACGCATTTGTTTGAAGTGCGTCTAAACAGCCGGCCAGTGTTGCGCTGCAGTTTCCCACCATGGCGTTTGGACAGAAAGCGTCTTGTTGCTCTGGACCTCCGCTCGCCGCTCCTCCTCTCAATAACGGGCCACCGTCTGAAAGGCGAAGAAATATGAGAAGCAGTGAAATGAGCAACGTGAAGCAGGGAGGACCGGCTGCGACGGGCCGCGGATGTAAAATGGTCGTTATCGGCCTGCGGGGAGTTAAAAGCGGCGAGCGGAGAGAGGAGCAGAGACGCCGTGATGTGATTGGGCCGAGCCCAGGACCACTTGGTCCACATGTGTTCCTGGGCGGAAAGACGTTTGATCGGTTTGATTGTAGTGAAGTCTGGAAGTCACGAAGACGGAACAGGATCGAGGTGCTCGATCTCAACCTTTGACTATCATCCTCACTAACCTGCAGGAACTCCACAACGTCAACTCACTGGCAGACATTTTCATTTTTAGGAACTGATTGGCAGCTTAAAAGTACCGCAGTTTAAAAGAGGGTGAAACCTTTAAAGTAGGCCTTCAGGTCAGGGTCAGGGACTCCAGCAGTAAATACAAGAAGGCCGCTGTGCTTCAGCTGTTTTAAAAGGAATGTACAGAACGTTTGTGTTTGGAGGAGACGTTCTGTATTTCCTGGCTTGAGAAAGGCCCGTTTCTCTGGGTTTTCAAAGTAAATGTAAATGAAGGGCGGCAAGGCGCCAGTGTGGCAGGAGGACAATAAACACAAACCAGACACTGGATCTGTTTTTAGAAAAAAAAACTGGATTTCTACTGATGCTTTGTGCTTTCCTGTGTACACACTGTGTACACACAAATGAAATGGGAAAAAAAACATTCACATTAGTACCTCTTTATTTTCAGTCATAATTCAAGCCTCTAAAACCTCCGTCACAGTGAATCTATTAATCCCTGAATGTTTTTGTTGCTCTGGTTGTCACATGAGTGTGAGAATGTCACACCAGCTCAAAGAGCCGTGTGTGTGTGTGTGTGTGTGTGTGTGCTGGTGTGTGACTGGCTGTGCTCTGTGCCCGGTCCAGGTGAAGGTGTGGTTCCAGAACCGCCGTACGAAGCAGAAGAAGGATCAGGGGAAGGACTCGGAGCTGCGCTCGGTGGTGTCGGAGACGGCGGCGACCTGCAGCGTGCTCAGACTGCTGGAGCAGGGCCGCCTGCTGACGCCTCCGGGCCTGCCGGGCCTGCTGCCCCACTGCGGCGGCGGTGGCACGCTGGGCTCAGCACTGCGCGCCCCCTCCATGGCCGTGGCGAGTAACGGCGGTGGCGGTGGTGGCGGCGGCGGCGGCGGCACAGCAGGCGGCAGCCCCCCGCTCCCCGCCGTCACCAGCTCAGGGACTGTGGCGGGCCTGCAGAGCTCGCCGGCGGCTCACGGCCTCTTCAGCTTCCCCATGCCCTCCCTGCTGAGCGGCGTGGCCACGCGCATCTCCTCCAACCCCCTGTCCATGGCCGGCTCGCTGGCCGGGAACCTGCAGGAACTCTCGGCGCGCTACCTGAGCTCGTCCGCCTTTGAACCTTACTCGCGGACCAATGGCAAAGAATCCCTGGACAAGAAAATTCTGGAATGATGCCTTGCTTCTTCACCAGCTGACGCCTGCTTTCCTCTGGAAGCGTTCTGTTTTGTGTGTCGGTTCACCTGTCTGTGTGGCGTTCTGTAGCTCTTCATGTAATCCGGTTGCACATCTGGCGCCTTGCGGTAGGGAGAGAACAAAGGCCCGCTCAGCTCGGCGAACAAAGAACCGCTGGGCCAACCAAGGTCTGCACAGAATGTTCCAGCGGGACTTTGTGGAGGGGGAATTAGAAGAGGGGTGGCGAGGAGAGAGTGGAGGCGTTTCAGCAGACGTCCCTGCAGGCAGACCAGAGACAGGAAGTGGCGTCTCTCCCACCCGGTGGATTCACCGGGAGCAGCGGTCTGAAGGAGCCCATCACTCCATTCTTTACGTTTGAAAATGGCAGCGTCGCGAAGGAGCAGCGCAGCAGAAAGTGTCTCCAGTGGATGCGGGGCGCCCGGCGTGGTGCGTTCAGGAGCCACGGCATCTTGTGTAAATCTGTTTGTATGAAGCGAAGCTGGAGCAGGAGGTCACAGTTTGGTGTTTGGACTTGTTCAGTGTCATTTCTCTGTTTCAGGGAAGATCTTTCACACTTCAGAGCCGAGATCTTCCCTTTGTGGCATTTTTGTCTTGCAGATGCAGTACCTGGTGTTTTTTCTGTTCCGTCCGTTGGTCTGTGATTTTAAAACCACTGTGAGTTCTCAGAGTTTTGGTGTACAGTTTCTATTCTGTGCAGAGTCGGAGAACGGCTTTTCAACCACGGGAAGATGTATGCTTTGTTGAACATCACAAGGTTCTTCAGTCATTACGATTATATAATAGCCTTTCTTCAAACCGCACAGCTTTCATGAACCGTGGAGGCAGACTGATGCACGTGGAGACTGAATGGAATTATTGTAGTATAAAATGAGAAATGTACCCTAAAATTGTTATTTTATTGTAAATTATTCACTTCTGTAATTAATAGAATATTAGTCTATCTGGAAAATCATGGATGGGTGAATGTGTTAGCAGGTTGAGGAATCAATCAAAAGCTCTTTGGTGCTGTTGTTGTGAAATATCTTGAAATTGTGAAACGTGTGGTACAAATGTGCATATATATTATGTATATGGCTACAGACAAAGACAAGTGTTTTTTTTTTCATTTTCTTTCCTACATGTTGCTACTCTGAATGAAGTTATGATAAATTTCATGAGTGTTACCTCTTCTACACCAGCGTGCCATCTTTCAGTGTGGCTCATTGTCAGTCCAACATCACACGCTCACCTTTTACTGTTTTATCAAACACACAAGTCAAGGTTTTTTGGGGTTTTTTTTCAAAATTGCATTGCTGAAAATGATTGAATCGATCCTAAAGCGATCGCCGGCCAACAAAGCTTCAGAAACATGTCAAGTCAGCTTTATTTCTGGTGCACTTTAAAACCACTGTGGCTGAAGCCAAAGTGCATCACATAAAATACAAAAATACAATAGGAGAGTATCAACAGTAAAATACAGTAAAAGCCAAACGATAAAACCAGGCACAGATTTGCAAACATGGTCAAAAGACAAGCAATAAAAATGGGTCTGAAGATGACTTTTAAAAGTGGGCAGTGAGGCAAATTGTGTGGTGGCAGTGGAGCTCATAATACAACAGAACAAGCCCCGCCCCCTCTGGGCTTTGGTTTGGACCTCGGTTCCTCCAGAAGCAGCTGATCAGCTGACGGAGGCTCCAAGCAGGGGTGGAGGGGTGAGGCAGACCATTCAGTGATTTAAAAACTAATAAAAGAATGTTTCAATGAATTGTAAAATTCCTGGGCAGCAAGGATGGAGTCACGTGCTCCAGGTAGAAGGTCCTGGAAGAACTACAGACGGGCCAAGGAGGACTGACCGACTCCAACATAAAGTGTCACACTAATCCAGCCGGGATGAAATAAAAGCATGGATTACTGTTTCAAAGATGACGTAATTCAAACTTTAAGAAACTTTCTGCCTGTAGTAACCTTCTTGAAGTTAAAGAGGCGACTGAGTGTCCCTGAAGATGAGGCGCAGATTTTTACATTTTGAGAGTTTTTGAGAGTTTGGAAAAAAAAAAGTTTTGTTTTTTTTCTTTTTTAACTACCCTGGAACCGTTTAATCACCATGAGCGTGTTTAAACTGAAAATACAACTTTTTAAAGAAGCCAGAGAATTGAATGTTTCATGAGGATTTGAATTGACCCGGTGTTGATTTGGTAATTACTGCTGTTTAGACGAGAAACCGATGAGTGAACAGAAGAAGCCGTCTGGAAGCTGCTTCATCTTTCATTTCATTTCCAGAGCTCGAGGCAAAAACTCACAAACACAACTTCAAGCTAAATGTTAAATGTCGCTGAAGGAACATGTTCCTTCTCCACAAGAGACGCAAACCTAAAACTTGTCTTTCAATCTGTCATTCACGAGCAAATGGCTTTTCATTTGGTTTCTTTGTTTAATGGACCACGACCAACTATCAGACTGAATAGTCCTGCTCATGTGGACACACAGAGCTCCACATTTGGATTGACTCTGATTCAATCTCTGATCGACTCATTTGGCACTGAGATTAGAGTTAATCTGAGATCTGCTCAATCCCCCAGAATAAAACCCAGCCGAAAAATTGGTAAATACAAAAGTAATTAAAGGCGTGTGGAAAGCTGATTGATTACGACTGAGCTTCCTCCCAAGCAGTCGCCTCTAATGTAGAGCTTTTATTTACTGCTGCTAATGGCACAAGTGGAAAACATTAATATTGTTGAAGCTGGAATTCTGATGAACGAGTTATTAAAGCATGAAAAAACACTTGATAAGTGATTAAATAGAAGAGAGAGGAAACGACTTCAACTCAGCAAATATTAAAATCACAGCAAGTCTGAGGAGCAGCACCGTACCTTATTTCTTTGTCTTTGCCCTGGATTCTGCTGTTTTTTTTCCAGGCAGGTTTTACAAACTGTGAATAAATAATTAAATGCAAATAATAATAATAATAATAATAACAATAATAATAATAATAATTCCTTTATTAAAACAACAACTAAATGCACATGATTAAAGGTTAACTATGATCATGTCAATGTTCTGATATAAATACAATAAAATCAAAGTGAATTTGTGATAAATTCAGGGATTTTCTTCTGTCACATCAGTTTCTTTGTGTAATAAATTCATACTAAATGTAGACGACAAAAAGAAAGACGAGACGGAGCTCTGCTTTATGCAGCAGGTTTCTAATGAGTGTTTAAAGTACTGCAGAGAAGTGTGTGTGTGTGTGTGTGTGTGTGTGTGTGTGTGTGTGTGTGTGTGTGTGTGTGTGTGTGTGTGTGTGTGTGTGTGTGTGTGTGTGTGTGTGTGTGTGTGTGTGTGTGTGTGTGAAAGAACAAAAGTACAGCAAGACAGACTCAAGTACTGAGGTGAGAATATCCAATCCAAATATCTTAGTCATTGCAATGATCTGATTCATCACAACTAACAACCCTTATAACACAATATAATATAATATAATATAATATAATATAATATAATATAATATAATATAATATAATATAACATAATATAATATAATATAATATAATATAATATAATATAATATAATATAATATAATATAATATAATATAATATAATATAATATAATATAATATAATATAATATAATATAACATAATATAATATAATATAATATAATATAATATAATATAATATAATGTATAGTATAGTACAATGTGTTGCAGATTGCTCAGCCGAATAGAACTCACAGTAGAAATGTGCAGAAACAGAAGGAAGTGAAGCTCTTTTCAGATCACAGCCACAGAAACCAAAAGAAACCAACAAACCTCCCCACTGAGTCTGGGAATCTCCCTCAACCAAACAGAAAAAGGCTGGTACTGCCCCTCCTACCCCTCCCCAACACCCCCCCACTCCCTACCTCCCTCGTCTAACCCCCACTTATTCTCTCCCTTCACTTCAGGTCCAATTAGAAGAAGGTCGGGAGGGTTTGTAAGTGTTTTTTTCTTTGGGGGTGTGGGTAGGTGGGGATTGGAGGAGGGGGATAGGAAGAGGGGGGTAGGAGGAGGGGGTAGGATGGGGTAGGAGGGGATAGGAGGAGGTAGGGGGAGAGTGGTAGGAGGGCTAGGATAGGGTAGGAAGAGGGGGTAGGTGGGCATATGAGGAGGGGAGCAGGTAAGGGTAGGAGGAGGTAGGAGGAGGGGTTAGGAGGAAGGGTGGGGAGTATGTTAGGGTAGGTAGGAAGGTAGGTGAGGGTAGGAGGGGGTAGGTTATGGTAGGCAGGGGTAGGTGGGGTTAGGTTGGGGTAGGCAAGGGTATGTGGGGGTAGGAGGACGGGTTGGTGGGGGGTATAAGGATGGGTGTTAGTGGGGTTAGGAGGAGGTAGGAGGAGGGTGGGGAGTATGTTAGGGTAGGTAGGGTTAGTAGGGGTAGAAGAAGGGGTATGAGGGGGTAGGAGGAGGGTAGGTTGGGAGAGGTTTGGGTAGGGTGAAGTGAGGGTGGAGGTGACCAAAGTGAAGGTGGAGGTGAGCACAGTGAGGGTGGAGGTGACCAAAGTGAAGGTGGAGGTGAGCACAGTGAGGGTGGAGGTGACCAGAGTGAAGGTGGAGGTGAGGGTGGAGGTGATCACAGTGAGGGTAGAGGTGACCACAATGAGGGTGGAGGTGATCACAGTGAGGGTAGAGGTGACCACAATGAGGGTGGAGGTGATCACAGTGAGGGTGGAAGTGACCAGAGTGAGGGTGGAAGTGAGGGTGGAGGTGTAGACCAAGCGATAAACACAGAGCTCAGCTGTTCTCCACCTTACCAGTCTGATCCTCTCAGAATCTGAATTCCACCAAAGTGGGGCTGAAATCTTTCCGTTCAACCCAAAACTGCAGTTCCTGGTGTTTCAAATTAAACTTCCTCATATTCTTGAGCTACAGTAACTGACTGTAAGACACCAATCAAGGCTCTTTGTAAAATAAGAATTGAAGATATTGTTTGTCTTCCCAAAAATAAAATGCTGATCGTCCAACCATCGTCTGGCCGATCGTCTGTCCAATCGCCTTGCTGATCGTCCAACCATCATCTGGCCGATCGTCTGCCCAGTCACCTTGCCAATTGTCTGGCCAATCGTCTGTAAAGTCGCCTTGCCAATCGTCTGGCCGATCGTCTGTCCAGTTGCCTTGCCGATCGTCTGGCCGATCGTCTGTCCAGTTGCCTTGCTGATCGTCTGGCCGATCGTCTGTCCAGTTGCCTTGCTGATCGTCTGGCCGATCGTCTGTCCAGTCGCCTTGCTGATCGTCTGGCCGATCGTCTGTCCAGTTGCCTTGCTGATCGTCTGGCCGATCTCTGTCCAGTCGCCTTGCTGATCGTCTGGCCGATCGTCTGTCCAGTCGCCTTGCCAATCGTCTGGCCGATCGTCTGTCCAGTCGCCTTGCTGATCGTCTGGCCGATCGTCTGTCCAGTTGCCTTGCCGATCGTCTGGCCGATCGTCTGTCCAGTTGCCTTGCTGATCGTCTGGCCGATCGTCTGTCCAGTTGCCTTGCTGATCGTCTGGCCGATCGTCTGTCCAGTCGCCTTGCTGATCGTCTGGCCGATCGTCTGTCCAGTTGCCTTGCTGATCGTCTGGCCGATCTCTGTCCAGTCGCCTTGCTGATCGTCTGGCCGATCGTCTGTCCAGTCGCCTTGCCAATCGTCTGGCCGATCGTCTGTCCAGTCGCCTTGCTGATCGTCTGTCCACTCGCCGATCACCAGGTCGACAGTCTGGCCAACCGTACGGCCGATCTCGCTCTGCGCCGGATGTCGAACACGAAGCGACGTGTGACGGATAAAATCCACTGATTTAATCTGTCACACGTTTGTATTGATTTTCCACCAGCTCGCGACGCACCTCCACATCGCGACAATTCAGCCCAACATTTCACACAAGAGGAGGAGAAACGTCTCATTTCCTGCAGCGAAGGCGAACAACGGCGACGGGCCAAGTGGGTCTCCTGCGATAAGACTCTTCCATACTTCCATCATTGCATCTGCAGACCAAAACAAGGTTCCATTCGTTCTACATTTCAGGGTTCAGAGTCCAGAACGTAACATAACGATCCTGAAAATATTGCAAATATGTCTTCAAATTTGACGTGGTGCTTCTAAAGCTGGGTAACACTGTCGCAGCACAAAGCGAACAACTAGTGGTAGTATTGTCGTCTTTGGCCGACACAAACACAGAGTCGTGACGAGAGAACGTCTCTCTCTTCCCTCCATTGTCGTTGATGTTTGCATCGCCGGCTGCTTGGCCAGTCGTCCTCACTCTGAAAACATGACTTGGCGCATACAAGACGTCAGCCGCAGAGACAAAGGACAAAGCAAATATATTCCATTTAGACATTTATATACACTCAACAAAAATATAAACGCAACACTTTTGTGTTTGCTCCCATTTTCCATGAGATGGACTTAAAGATCTAAAATTCCTTCCAGATACACAATATTACCATTTCTCTCAAACATTGTTCACAAATCTGTCTAAATGTGTGATAGTGAGCACTTCTGCTTTGCTGAGATCATCCATCCCACCTCACAGGTGTGCCCCATCAAGATGCTGATCTGACATCATGATTAGTGCACAGGTGTGCCTTAGACTGTCCACAATAAAAGACCACCCTGAAATGTGCAGTTTTGTCTATACTGGGGCGTCTGGGGTATATATATATATATATATATATATATATATATATATATATATATATATATATATACATTACAGGGTTAAGGAAAGGTGTTAGTCGGCTTCCTAAAGGAGTTAGTGAAAGGTGATCAAGTTAGCGTGGCACTCGAGCCGCACTTTCACTTAGTAACATTACAATAATGTTGTGGCAGCACAAGTCAGTGACGTCTGCGTGCTGGAAAAGAACTACAAGTTTCTGAAAATGGACAATAAAAAGCACATTTGGGTTTTAGATGATTTCAACTTGTTCAATGCAAATTATTACTTTGGTAATTTACATAATCTGCTCCTTTTTCACTCATCCTGAGTTTCCCTGAACGCTACGATGAGCCGGCCCTTTAAATGTTGTCGCTGCAAGGAATTGTGGGGCAGCATGACCTGGTCTCCTTTGCTAAAGGATGCATCAGTGGTTCCTATGCTAGAGGAGGTTCTAAAGGAAGCATCAGTGTTTCCTATGCTAGAGGAGGTTCTAAAGGAAGCATCAGTGTTTCCTATGCTAAAGAAGGCTCTAAAGGAAGCATCAGTGGTTCCTAGGCTAAAGGAGGCTCTAAAGGAAGCATCAGTGGTTCCTAAGCTAAAGGAGGTTCTAAAGGAAGCATCAGTGGTTCCTAGGCTAAAGGAGGTTCTAAAGGAAGCATCAGTGGTTCCTAGGCTAAAGAAGGCTCTAAAGGAAGCATCAGTGGTTCCTATGCTAAAGAAGGCTCTAAAGGAAGCATCAGTGGTTCCTATGCTAAAGAAGGCTCTAAAGGAAGCATCAGTGGTTCCTATGCTAAAGAAGGCTCTAAAGGAAGCATCAGTGGTTCCTATGCTAAAGAAGGCTCTAAAGGAAGCATCAGTGGTTCCTATGCTAAAGAAGGCTCTAAAGGAAGCATCAGTGGTTCCTAGGCTAAAGAAGGCTCTAAAGGAAGCATCAGTGGTTCCTATGCTAAAGAAGGCTCTAAAGGAAGCATCAGTGGTTCCTATGCTAAAGAAGGCTCTAAAGGAAGCATCAGTGGTTCCTAGGCTAAAGGAGGTTCTAAAGGAAGCATCAGTGGTTCCTATGCTAAAGGAGGTTCTAAAGGAAGCATCAGTGGTTCCTATCCTAAAGGAGGTTCTAAAGGAAGCATCAGTGGTTTCTATGCTAAAGGAGGTTCTAAAGGAAGCATCAGTGGTTTCTATGCTAAATGAGGTTCTAAAGGAAGCATCAGTGGTTCCTATCCTAAAGAAGGTTCTAAAGGAAGCATCAGTGGTTCCTATGAAGGAGAAGATAGAAAAGGAGTGAGGAGGGAGAATTCAGATGTACCCTCAGGATCATCTCACCTGAGTCATGTGAGAATCTCACTGCAGTAATAAATTGATCCTGAAACCTTGATCAGGCTGAAATGACTAGAGCTTAAAAACAGCTGTTCTAAGATAGATCTGTGTGTCTCTGCGTGTCCCTCAAACTCACACATACACCCAACATCACTGCGTCCTGCTGAGTGTACTGCTGTGTACTGCTGAGTGGCAGGTAAAATGACATGATTACACACATTCTCCCTTTAAAAACTCTTGCTTTGCTGTTTTCTGGCAGTTGAAGCTCGAATCCATTCTCATTTGATGCAGTCTGTCCTGCACAACAGCTTGCAAGCGACTGTTTGAAGATGATTTTGACCCCCCGACCCCTGCACCAGCAGCACAGTGGCGCCCGCTGGTCACGTGGAGCCACGCGCAGCTCTCTGACGGTGGAAAAGCACTAGAGACTGGAGTGGTGAGCGCCGCCGAGCTGGAGCCAGCGGCGGCCCCCAGAGAGCTCATCCAAACGTTTCAGGCCGCATGCAAAAAATAGCAAATTAATGCAAGTGAAGGGCTCCTGCCTACAGGAGCAGCGCCCCCGTTTTGGAAATCCCAGTTTCCCCCTGAGTCCTTTATGAGGAGTTCACCAGGTTATCATTTCCCTCTCCCTCCTCAGATCCTCATCGAGCTCACTGAGTTACGGTGCAGCCATTTATCACGTCTGCCGGCGTGGCTGGTGACGTTCTCACAGTCAGCTGCAACGATCAATAATGTCAACCTGGGGACTTCAGGGACAGACGCACCCAGGACAAAACCCTCTGCAATGTTTTGCTTTTCTGTTTGCTTTTCAGTTTAAATTCATCATAGCCAGCGTGCGGTGGTGTTTCATTCAGGGCCAGCAGTAGCAAAATACAACCCCCCCCACCCCCCCAGACATCATGTCCTACAGTCAAAACACAATCCGAATCCAATGTAAGGCCACTGCTATGCATCAGTACTTAATCCACACCAACATGACAGCTGATCAACAACCACAACACATCAAGACTCCACTGAGCAGCCTCTCCATCACATCATCTTCCAGGGTTTCCAACAGGTTTGCATGGAGCGGGTGGGGGGGTGGGGAAATCTCATGCACTACTATCATGCATGCATGCTTTGTCTGTCTGCACGATTGTGACTTTATAATAAAAAAACAGCACCAAATGCCAAAGCAGCACCAATCTAATCCAGAGAAAGTAAAAAATAAAAAACTAGCATCACCCTCACTTGTAGATTAAATCATCCTGCTGTAAAATGCTGCACAAAGCCTTTGTTGGTCTGAGTTCAGTTCATCATTTCTGGTGTCGGTCTTTTTCTTCTTCTACTCACAATTGAAAAAGGTCCTGAAGCAGGTCCTCTATCATGTCATGATCTTGATGTTAAATCAGCCTCCATCACTCCAGAGCAGCAGATAATAACAGAGTCATCACCACCTGCCCATGAGCCAATCAGTCAAGCTCATTTCAACGACCACACCCAGACCAGCACTAGAAACTCTGCTGGCCCCGAGGCGGTCCGTCAAGAACACATCAACATCTGATTGGCTGATGATACTGTCACTCTACATTTTAACCCAATAGCAGCGTCCAGCTTCCTTCAGAGGCTAGCAATGAAGCTACTGCTAGCCCTGGCAGAGGAAAGGAGCTGTGATGCTCCTGAGGACACAGGAGATTTGAGCTGTACAAAATAGAACCAATCATCTTCTGGATAAGGTTGTTAAAGTTACTAATTGATTCCAGACACAGATTTCAGAATCACTTTTTAACCATTAAAAAAGAAAGAAAAATCATTTGTGCTAGCAGTGCTAGCAGTGCTAGCAGTCCTCGCCCTGTTGCCCCTGACTGCACACCAGTGATCATAACAAATAACAATTAAAGAAACACAGTCAGCTGATCTGCATGAACAGAGCTGGTGTTTAGAGTTTCTCTCACAGCTTTCACACCAGAACAATTTTAACTGAAGGATCCAGTTGTAGGTGTTGACGTCCGTCTCTAACATGCCCTCAAAACCTTTCTGAAGGGAATTCCTCATCATACTCACACAAACACACCTGCATTTATATTTTGTGAAAGAAACACAGTTTCAATACATTCCAGACTTTCCTCGTGGCTTCAAGACTCTTTCTTTGACCAAGTCTGGATGTTTTTCTCCCTGAATCAGTCAAATGTTTCTGGCTGGAGCGATTGTCTAGTGTTGGTATGTTGGTTGGGTATCTGTACAGAAGTGAGACCTTTGATGATGAGGACATTTTAAAGATGTTTTCTGACGGAGTAACTTCAAGATCTGTATTGGGTTCTTCTGGGAGCTGCTGGATGAGCTGCTGGAGGAGCTGCTGGAGGAGCTCCATACTTTCTGTGCTCATAACAGCAGTTCTGTAAGACATTCACTGCTCGGGGTTGCTGGTGCTGCTGCTGCTGATTACAGTGGAAAGGTTGTGGGTTTGAGTCCCAGCAGGTCTGTGTGTGAAGCAACTAAATTATTCAAATGACAAAACAACAAATCACAATGTCTTCCTTCAGTCGGCTCTGCAAACATTATGTAACCCGCCTGGTTAAAAGGCTTAATATTATTGTATTAATATTATTATTTGTGTTGAAACGTTATTTTTATTTTGACAACCGGAAGTTTATTTTGGCGATACCGGAAGTAGCATGCAACACGCGATTAGCTTTACTTTGCTCATTGACGCACGGAGCACTGTTTCGTCTCTCACGTGCTGGTCGGAAAATACTTATAAGAGGTTGGAGAAACATTGAGGACACACTTTATTGTCCCGAATCTCCTGAGAGTCTTGGTCAAGTTTTTTTTTCTTGCTGAGACCGTGATACCGAGAAATCTCAACTTGGAGTCCACCAAGGTTGAGGAGTGGAAACGAAACGTCGATGGCGAGCCTCCCAGTCGAATTCTGAGCTCTACCGCGATTCCTGAGGATGCTGTGGTAGGATTGTGTCAGTCCCACTGACCGACATCAACCAGATACTTCAACATTCAAGAGCTACATTCCCTGACTTGACTATTTCCCCTGACTATATTTGACTTGAACATTGAATGGACACAACAAGTTCCGGGAAGAACTTTCTTCTGCAAGAGACACTTTTATTTTCTTAGTTTGGGCCCATAGGTTGTGATTTAGTATGTGCATACCCATAGTATGTGCATTTTTTCAGTTTTGAGTTAAAATTTCATGTTTAACTAAATTACTTGTGTGCTGTGGTTATTGCTATATCCTTAGCTCCTACGAACCTAGAGGTCCAGACGTGTACATACCTTGAAGTGGGTTACAATTACTTCGCATTTTATTTATGTTTAAGGTTCAACTGTGGTTCAACATCCGATCATTCGCCAATATGGAGACTGTTTCCACTGCTACCTCCACCCAGTCATCCTCTCCTTCTCCATCACCCAGTCATCCTCTCCTCCATCAATAACGGTGTCTCAGACATTAAAACCTGAAAGGACAATAACTTCCTCAAACTCCACAGCAATGAACCAGAACTGGACCCAAACGTCTCCTTCTCTCTGAACAGAACATCACCCTCCTCCTCATCGATGGCCACAGTAGCCCCTCCCCCTCCATAGGCATCATAATGGCCTCCTCCCTCTCATTTCAATCTCACATCAACCATATCACTAAAACATTTCTTCCACCTCCAGAATATTGCCAGCCTCCGCCCCTGCCTCTCCCAGACCTCAGCTGGAATACTCTTCCTCGCCTTCATCATCCTCCAGACTCCATTATTGCATTCGTCTTCTTCATGGACTCCCCACCGCTCAGTCCAGAGACACATCACCCCCCCAACAAGTCCACTGGCTCCCTGTGCAATATCACATTTAGTATAAGCTCCTCCTCCTCACCTACAAGCTCTTCCTCCTCATCTACAAGCTCCTCCTCCCTACTACAAACTCTTCCTCCTCACCTACAAGCTCCTCCTCACCTACAAGCTCCTCCTCACCTACAAACTCCTCCTCCTCATCTACAAGCTCCTCCTCCCTACTACAAACTCTTCCTCCTCACCTACAAGCTCCTCCTCACCTACAAGCTCCTCCTCACCTACAAACTCCTCCTCCTCATCTACAAGCTCCTCCTCCCTACTACAAACTCTTCCTCCTCACCTACAAGCTCCTCCTCACCTACAAGCTCCTCCTCCTCACCTACAAACTCCTCCTCCTCACCTACAAGCTCCTCCTCCTCATTTACAAGCTCCTCCTCACCTATAAACTCCTCCTCCTCTCCTACAAGCTCCTCCTCCTCACCTACAAACTCCTCCTCCTCACCTACAAACTCCTCCTCCTCATCTACAAGCTCCTCCTCACCTATAAACTCCTCCTCCTCACCTACAAACTCCTCCTCCTCATCTACAAGCTCCTCCTCACCTATAAACTCCTCCTCCTCACCTACAAGCTCCTCCTCACCTATAAACTCCTCCTCCTCACCTACAAACTCCTCCTCCTCATCTACAAGCTCCTCCTCACCTATAAACTCCTCCTCCTCACCTATAAACTCCTCCTCCTCTCCTACAAGCTCCTCCTCCTCACCTACAAACTCCTCCTCCTCACCTACAAACTCCTCCTCCTCATCTACAAGCTCCTCCTCACCTATAAACTCCTCCTCCTCACCTACAAACTCCTCCTCCTCATCTACAAGCTCCTCCTCACCTATAAACTCCTCCTCCTCTCCTACAAGCTCCTCCTCCTCACCTACAAACTTCTCCTCCTCACCTACAAGCTCCTCCTCCTCACCTACAAACTCCTCCTCACCTACAAACTTCTCTGTCTCTAGCGCCACATAGAAACACTAAAGTAGTGACCACGGCCCGTAGGAATGTCGTAGGGAGATCAAACCAAAACTCAATTGTTCATCTCATCAAGACCTACAAATCGCGCACTGATACAACAAGAAGTCTGCCATCTGCTTTTCAATGTAAAATTTTCATCCAAAAAAGGCCCTCATGCAAATGCTATCTCCTCTGAGGGCGATGATCGTATCGGCTTCAAAACACAATTCAATTCAATTCAACTTTTTTGACAAGTTGAGCAGTTTCGTTTTAATTAGCCGTCAAAGTTCCCAAAGCCGAATTTTGCCTCCTCCCACGTCTCATTCAAATACATGGGAAAACGAAAATTTCTCCTCAAAATCAGCTGTGACAGAACGCAAAGCAACATTTTTCATTGAGTCAGATGGAGCAAAATAGTGCGGCTGCGTCAAACAGTGCCTCCTAGTGTCTAAAATTTATGTCTGACTGCTTACAAACACACACAGACTGAAACTTTCCTCTCAAGAAAGGATACTTTTATCCAAATATTTGACCAAAGAAATGCGGAATCTGAAGAGTTGTTTCCAAAATATCTGGATAAAATCCATCCTTGACGTTAATTTATGGATTTTTCTGGGTTAACGAGCTTCGTGCCGGCAGAATCCACCTCCACCTCTATCTGCTTTGTTGTGAGTGACTTTGATTCTCAAAAATTAACCCTAAAAGTGATAGTTCCATCTTACTGAGCTCGTCATGCTGGCCCTGAGTAATGCATTCATGTGCATCACGTGACCCTAACCTACGGTGGCCCTGAAGTGCAAACCACAACAACAAATCACTAAACACAACAACAAATTGAAAAACACAACTGCAAATTGAAAAACACAACTGCAAATCAAAAAACACAACAACAAATTGAAAAACACAACTGCAAATTGAAAAACACAACAACAAATTGAAAAACACAACTGCAAATCAAAAAACACAACACAAATTAAAAAACACAACGCAAATGAAAAAACACAACTGCAAATCAAAAAACACAACACAAATGAAAAACCACAACTGCAAATCAAAAAACACAACACAAATGAAAAAACACAACTGCAAATCAAAAAACACAAAACAAATGAAAAAACACAACTGCAAATCAAAAAACACAACACAAATGAAAAAACACAACACAAATGAAAAACCACAACTGCAAATCAAAAAACACAACACAAATTAAAAAACACAACGCAAATGAAAAAACACAACTGCAAATCAAAAAACACAACACAAATTAAAAAACACAACTGCAAATCAAAAAACACAACACAAATGAAAAAACACAACTGCAAATGAAAAAACACAACTGCAAATGAAAAAACACAACACAAATTAAAAAACACAACGCAAATGAAAAAACACAACTGCAAATCAAAAAACACAACACAAATGAAAAAACACAACTGCAAATCAAAAAACACAACACAAATGAAAAAACACAACTGCAAATCAAAAAACACAACACAAATGAAAAAACACAACACAAATGAAAAAACACAACTGCAAATCAAAAAACACAACACAAATTAAAAAACAGAACTGCAAATCAAAAAACACAACACAAATGAAAAAACACAACTGCAAATGAAAAAACACAACGCAAATGAAAAAACACAACTGCAAATCAAAAAACACAACACAAATTAAAAAACACAACTGCAAATCAAAAAACACAACACAAGTGAAAAAACACAACACATGAACTTAAACGGAAAAGGTAGGAACCAGTTGGCAGAAAGAGATCTCGCTGTTTGGACGACGGGACCCTACCGCTTTATGAAGCGGAAGTCATTTCACTCGTGGCGCGTTTGGATTCGAGAGGAGAAAATACCAAGGAACAATGTTTTGTCCAAGCTGCGGGAAAGAGTTGGTGGAGGAGTCACCAAACTTTTGCAGCAGCTGTGGCAAAAGTTTGGTGACTCCTCCACCAACTCTGCGAGATCTCTTTCTGCCAACTGGTTCCTACCTTTTCCGTTTAAGTTAATGTGTTGTGTTTTTTCACTTGTGTTGTGTTTTTTCACTTGTGTTGTGTTTTTTGATTTGCAGTTGTGTTTTTTGATTTGTGTTGTGTTTTTTCATTTGCAGTTGTGTTTTTTAATTTGTGTTGTGTTTTTTGATTTGCAGTTGTGTTTTTTCATTTGTGTTGTGTTTTTTCATTTGCAGTTGTGTTTTTTAATTTGTGTTGTGTTTTTTGATTTGCAGTTGTGTTTTTTCATTTGTGTTGTGTTTTTTGATTTGCAGTTGTGTTTTTCAATTTGTTGTTGTGTTTTTCAATTTGCAGTTGTGTTTTTTCATTTGTGTTGTGTTTTTTGATTTGCAGTTGTGTTTTTTCATTTGTGTTGTGTTTTTCAATTTGCAGTTGTGTTTTTGAATTTGTTGTTGTGTTTAGTGATTTGTTGTTGTGGTTTGCACTTCAGGGCCACCGTAGGCTACAGTTTCATCAGGAGAAAAACAAAGAGACATCACAGAAACAGTCTTGTATGTTGATGCTTTAAAATGTTCCTTTAGAGTCGGGGTAGGGAATCCTGGCCCTGGAGAGCTGCAGTCCTGCATGTTTTCAATGTCTCCCTGCTTAAACGCACCTGAGTTCTCATGACCAGGCTCTGCAGAACGCTTGATAACGAGCCACTAATTCCCGCCAGCTGTGTTGATGTGAGGACACATTGAAAACATGCATGACTGCGGGCCTCGAGGACCAGGATTCCCTACCTCGGCTCTAGAGGACGTCAGGTGGATAAATGTCCTGAGATACTATCGTAGAACCTGAAACACCACAGGAGGGATTTTTATTTTGAGAGCGGACTTTATTCATTTCTGTAATATTTCCTTGGCTGATCAGTGGAGTCAGAGAATTGATTGAGCTTGTGCTGCAGTGATTGTGCTGACTATGAGAAAATGAGATTTCAGTGTAAAACCTGATCATTTTTCTCTCGCATGAATAATTCCTACTGATTGAAATGTGGCTCTGCCTTTGTGACTTTGAGAAGAAAAGCCTTTTTCACTCTCAGTGAAAAGGTCAAGGGCTTTTTCTGGACTAAACGGAGCCTTTCCAAACAAAGCACTGGACCTCCTCAGAGAAGTTTTTGGACACGATGAAGAGGAGGTGTGATGTGGATGTCGGAGAGCCTTGAACCAGCAGGTTGTGACACCACACACAATGAGACTGATTAAAGAATGAGGCTGCTGCGGGCCTCACCGACCTGGTGGCGCTGGAGAAAGGTGGACACTTTCAAAGGTTCCAGGAGAGCAGCAGGGAGATGCGTGGCCAGAGCACACAACAACGATGCCACCGTGGAAGAGATGGATGTCAGAGTGCAAACAAAGCTTCACACTGTTTCACTGGAACGTTTCTCCTCTTCTCACATCTTCACGTTCTCTCAGGTTGGTTGAAAACTTCATGAAAATCTCTGCTTTCCTTTGTTTTCCGAAAGACGTAAATGGGCCCCTCAAACATGAAGACAGTTTTGTGGATACACTTGTATTCCTTGTCGTGGAAACGGGGCCTGCGACTGTTCTGAAGAAAGTCTTTGAACATCCTTGACCTGTAATTCCACTTTCCGACTGTTGTGGGCAGCTTGGCTCTCGAAATACCGATCCATCCTCCATAAGATCAAGTTCAACCCTCCAGGGTCTTGCCGAACAAATGATGTCATTCTCCTCAGCCAGCTCCCGCTGACCGAACTTCTGTTTGTGTGTGCCAACCATCCGGGCCAAAGCACCTTGTCCAAGTTCTGCAGTATGGTCCACAAACTCTTGTGTGATTGGTCAGATTTTCCTAGTTCTACTTCAGTATTCCGCCACAAGTCGGTGACCGGGAATGCATGCTGTGCATTCACAGACTGCTGCTTGCTGCACACTCCAGCTCTCTAATGACTGTATCAGTCACATTTTAATCATTTTCAGCATGTTGCCTCACTACCGTGTGCGCAGCAAAGCTGGTTAGCATGTAGCACGTAGCCAGGGTTAGGAAGGTCACTTGAAAACTGTAATCCGTCACAATTGCAAGTTACTTGCCAAAAAATTTAATGAGTAACTTACTCTCAATACTAAAATATAAAAGTAATGTACCAGAGTAATTTTAGTTTCTTTTGGATTACTTCACCAGCAAACATAAAAAAAAGACAAGAAAGAATAGAATGTGTCGTCTGCTCGGTCTGCTCACGTCTTCTACACAGATTGAAGTGAACATTACAAGTTTTGAACGAAATTAAAACTCAGTAACCAATCAGGTGCCGAACACTGGTTTTTTTTAATGAATCCAAGCCACAATACAAATAAAGCTTTTAATTATTCAAGTGTTAGTCCTCAAAACTATTTCTATTCAAGAAAATGTGCTCATCTGTTTCAAAACACTTTCAAAACTCCTGTCCTTCACTCATCCTTTCTAAGGCGGGCTCCAGTTTCCCAGGGTGCAGTGGGTCCTTGTTTACATTTCAACAGACCATTGATTCTGAGTAGAGCTAAAGCAAAATGGAGGAAAGTGGAGGGAAAAGGCGCATGGAAGGATGTAACCCTCTTGTCTCTAACAGTGAACCTAGAATGGCAGACTGCATGAACGGATTCAAGTTAAAATACTTCAACAGGCTGCTTGGGACCCCGTCAAGAGTCCCGTTCAAGAGATGTCTCAGCCATCAGATCAGGAATAACATCAGTCTTTATTAAAACCTGAATGTTAATAAAGGCTGATTCTGACCCAACGATGTACATTTGGATTTATAACATTCCCATATGCAAGCCGAGGTATCGTCTAGTCCTGCTCTTGTTCATAAAGTTCACTTCAAAGCGTGTTGCACATAGACCTAGTATACTGAGACGCCTCATTGACCGGCGCTGCCTATTGGACCTGACGCCATGTTGGATGGGGCGCCCTGTGTGCATTTGTTTCTCCTGAGGAAGGTGGAGTCAGCCATCGCTGTAAGACTCCTTGCTGCCCGAATTTTCACACATTAAAATTATGATCGTTGATGCTGAAGTACTTTGTGTTATGCTTCTGTACAAAGACTGACATATGGTAATAATAAACAAATTGATTGTTCATTTGGACTTAGAGAAAGAGCGAGAGAGAGAGAGAGTGAGAGAGAGAGAGATGCCCGCCTTATGCAAACATCAATAACACAAGAATGTCATCATGATTTTGTTTTTGTGTGCTGTGAGTATGTTATTTCAATGTGACTAGTTCAGATGGATGTGTGTGTGTGTGAAAGGAAAGTTAACATATGTATTTATTTACTTATTTACAACATGTCAGAGGTTTATGAGTGAGTATGTGTGAGAGTTTTAACCTGAGCGGACTCATTCTGCTCAGAGCTTCATGGCACAGATCAACTACAAAGACTCACATCATCAGACTGAGGTTCACTTTCAGGCAAAGGCTGAGGAAGGTCCACTGGTTGGTCCTCTTGAGCTTCCCTTCAAGGTTTTTGTCAACATGGCGGCGACGCTGGTTTACTCTCCAGCAACGGAATGAGGCGTCTATTATGTCTATGGTGTTGCATGTGAGCAAGGTGAACCAGTGAGCCGCAGTAAAGCTTGTCGGGTTCACCTGAAGGGTGCATTTGGCTTGGCTGTTATATTTTGGTGTGACTGTGACTGAAGGGAGTCCACAGCCTTTTCGGCAGCAAGTTTTGACGGTGAATTAAAAGTTTGAAATGCTCGTTTCTTTATTTACTGTCCGCATGACATTTCAAACTTCTCATAGTAATCTTCTTGTCCGTCACCCCAAATCACAATCTTTCTACCACTCATGATCGTTGGTCCTCTTTTCTCCTATAAACTTACCTTGAACTCTAACTCTAAAAGGGCTATATAAAACCTATGCATTATTTTTTAAACGATTGTAATGTATGGTTCTTGAATCATCAATTATACACTTTTTTTCTGGCTCCACACTGCTAGATCACTATCTCAGAAACATGCTGAACAAGAGCAGAATATAAGACTGACAGTCAAAGCTTTGGAGATGTAAAATATTAGAAGTAACGTATCTGTAATCAAACTTTAACCCAAAGAAAAGTGGACTACATTCAAGAATGTTCATGGTTCTGTCATAGAGGGTCATTATTCTACACCACAACTGGAAAATGTCAGGATATTTAAAGGAAGAAGAAATGAGATTCAAAGGAAGGTGTTGCTGATAAAATCCAAAAGTTCAGTTCATCTGCCTCCTGTGGCTCATCAAACTGGTGAAGATCAGATGGATGAGTGATTCGCTGGGAGGCGTGAAGACGAGCTGGTATCAGCAGGAGTGTGTGCTGCTCCCCATGACTGGCTGATTGGATAATAGCGCTGACAAAGCGGTGTGCAGGTGCATCAACGAGCATCAGACCGGTTTAAAGCCCAACCCCACCAGAGTGGACCCGAGGCAGAGCAGCGAGGCAGGAACCAAAACAAGTTGATGAGGCACTGACATGTTTCTAACCAATTCTTTTCATAAACACAATCTGATCACACTCAATTGCACGGCTCCAGCCCTGCGCGTCCCCGCTGAACGCGTCCCCTCGTTGCTGCAAGGTTCGTCCGCGTCCCCGCTGAGCGCGCCCCCGCCCCCTGGAGTCACGTGACCCACTCCGCTGTCATCCTTCAGCCGCAGCTAGCTTTGCTCCGACCTCCTTCTCAAACTTCCTCCTCTCTGCTTCACGATGGCGACGCTGGTGGCTAACAGGGCGATGGACGTGAACGGGCTGGCCGGAGCCGCGCGGACTCACACCCAGGCCGTGACCAGGAATTATATCTCCCAACCCAGGCTGAGTACGTGCTAACGTTAGCAGCAAACTGCTAGCCGAGGCTAAGCTGTGGTGCGTTCACTTACACAGGCACGGTGGGAAATGTCAAGATATCGTCATGTGACGCTTCTCATATGACGTTAACGATTCAATCAGCTTTATTTATTAACATCTTCAAACTCTGAGTTGAAAATATACATTTCGGTAAACAAAGGTTTCTCATTAACGTAGTGGATGGCGTGGTCCAGTTCTAGTCCAACACGTTTGTTCGGAGGCTTCAATTTAAATGTATTAACTTGTTTAATTCAGATTTTCGCATCTATACTTTTGGTGGATTTGGCGTGATGACTGGCGATAACCCACGGTAACCCGTTCCTGTTGAAGTACTGAAGCAGTAGTTTCAGGCCTGCATGACTATGTTTTCCCAGGGACTTGAACGCAGCGCCAAGATGCAGTCATTTTAGCTCCATAGGCTAACAGGCTACACGATGAACACCACGACATATTCGATATTCATGGTGTTTTTACTGGTTTAAGCAATTAATCATTCATGTCTAAAGATGTCTGTAATGTCCAATCTGTATTCTCAAACAGTGTCATTGTTTGGTGTAAAACCTCGAAGCTATCACGCAGCTAACTGACGTTACGTGTTTTCTGGATTCACAACGTAGACGTGTGTGTGTGTGTGTGTGCGCGCGCCCGCCCGCCCAGCTTCATGTTAAAGATGTTTAATGTGCTCTAACTGGAACCATTGCCAGGTGGTACAATAAAGCAGCTTTCAGTTGGATAGGCTGTTTGAGTCCTGCGTGTTGCTTCGAATCGGACAGATCCGGGTGATCTGGTCACATGACAGATGGAGGGCCTGTCACGTGACTACCATCACATGACAGATGGCGGGTCTGTCATGTGACCACCATCACATGAGAGCTGCTGCTGAGGACATTCACCTCTCAGCCCATTTTGTCCAGAATGCTATTGAAAGTAACGTGTGGGAGGTTTTCATTTGAAAATTGTTTTGTTTATTTTTAAGTGTCTTGGAAGCTCTTCTTGCTCCACTCCAACCCTGTTAGAGTTTAAACATCTGATGGAAAGTGAAACCCTGTGATATCAGTACATCTGAAAGAAATGGTAGAGGTTTTCTCATTAGCCCCGTCTCCACCGCACAAGAAGTACCGGCCTAGACCGGTCTAAACCGCTCCGGTTCGCGTGTCACCACAGGAATGCAGTCTAAACCGCTCCAGACCGCTCCAAAGGCCACCGCTTTTCCGCTCCCCTTCCGTTGGGGTGCCGGGGACCATGGAACCGGTCTGAGGTTGAGGAGCTGTTTGCTGATTGGTCAGTGATTTACTACACGCCCTCAATATTTTAATGTGCCGGCTGAATCCTCTGCTGTCAGTGTGGTCAGCTGTGCACTGGTTGTTTTTATTTTCATTTTCTTTTCTTTGCTGCTCAACTTTAGTGTTTGTTGTGAAAGAGCGGACTTGAGGCA
Organism: Blennius ocellaris; assembly: GCF_963422515.1. NCBI lineage: Eukaryota > Metazoa > Chordata > Actinopteri > Blenniiformes > Blenniidae > Blennius > Blennius ocellaris. Next base: position 425,986 of record NC_137662.1, on the reverse strand, counting down.
GGGGGAGACCGGGGGGAGGGACTTTGCATCGCGTTGGAGTTTTCTGTTTGCAGCATAGCACTCGCCGTGGCGTGGATGTGCGCCCGGGACACCGGAGTCTGGAGCTTTGGGCTCCGGCGCTGACCGCGCTCCAGCAGCTCCGCTTTCCAGAGGCGGTCAGCGTTCTGTTCAGCCGCGGTCAGTGGCGCTTTATTGCGGGGACGGACCGCGGAAGCGATCAAAAGGAGCTCGGAGCTCGGCGCCTCCGTGTTCCGGCGCTGTGCTGCCGGACCGCGATCAGCGCCGGAGTGGAGAACCTCCTGGGTTTGAGCAGAAAGCTCAGACTCCCGTGTCTGTGCCTCAGCCAACCGGGGGGAACGCTCCGGCCACTTGCCCCACACCCGAGCGCTCGAGTGCGGGGAACGTCGCCCCAAGTCGCCGGCAAGTGGCCGAGCGACTCGCTCTCTCACAACAAACACGGAGCTTGCGCTGCAGCTCTCCGCTGCAAAAAATGACTGCTGCAAAAAGTAAAAAAAAATTTTCCGCTGCAAAAAATAACAGTGCAAAGTGGAGAATGTAAACAACAGAGGATTCATAAGATCTACATCTGACGACGTTCTTTTCTGTTATAATGTCACATTTCTGCGGAGCTCATAAGCCCCGCCCACTTTTCACGCTCCTCTCTGCAGTGGAGACACGACCCAAAATTTCGGTCGGGGTCTCTATTCTGAACTGCTCCGTACCGCTCCGCTCCGCCCCGGCGCTTGTGTGCGGTGCAGACGGGGCTATTGATGTGGCGAAGGGGGCTCCCAACTCTTGCTACCAAAATCAATTTAAATCAAACTTTGTAGTTATGTCTATTAAAAAACAGTAGACCTTAAAAGGTACATTCTGGACTATTAAATACTACAATGTGACATTTTGTGGATTTTGCTTCTCAACAGCAATACATTTCCTTTTCTCCTTGTCATTTTTGCTGATGCTTCCTATATCAGAGGCCACCTTTCAAAACGTATATACCACGTGGCATGAATTGACCAATCACATTGCTCGTTACTGGGCGTAATACAAAACAGGAAGTCAGTTGTGAGTTGTTTACTCAAGACGATAATTTGCTATAATTAGAAAATAGATGAATTTAGACCAAATGATGTGGTGACAAGTAGTGATGGACGTTCTACACATGTTTTAGAGGATTGGAGCAACACGATCGCTATTTTTTTCCGCCATCTTTTCTGCATCTTTACCGTCCAAGTGATGGCTGGACGGCCTCGCTTTGCACCCCCCCGGCCCTCGCCTTGCGCCCCCCCCAGGCCTCATGTCGTCGAGCCTCATTGGGACTTTGATTCAAGCTTTTCAGCAAGTGGACATGCACCATGAAACTCACAAGGTGATATTTCTTTATTTTCTGTGTGTAAACGTCAGAGAGGCTCCAGCAGACTAAAAGCCTCTCAGCAAACGGGAAGGAAATGACTTAATGGAGCTCGGGCCATGGGAGAGCTAAGCAGAGAGGAGGCAGCATGTGATAAAACCCTTCAAAAATTCCCTCATTTGGTTTCCAGGAGAGTAGCTGGGCTTTTTTCTCTCATCAAACGCATTACCAGACAGCTGCTGTCCATTCTCGTGATGAAGCTGCAATTTACAACCAACTCATAATCTCAAGTAACTGCAAGGAAACTTGTGCTGCTTTCAGGAGAGCAGCGCCGACGGCTCGGCTTCTTTTTCCTGGACAGGTTCTACATTTGTCTCTAACCGGGGCTTCACAACATGTTTGGAACCCAGGGTGGCTTTTAGATGAGCCAGTGTGTACGAGAGCCACCTGTCGTCACTGCCTGTCTGAGTGGTTAATGAGCAAACGACAAACAAAACACACCAGTACGGCTGCGAAGGTATGGCCAGAATGTTGCGCCATGTGGGTGGTGCAGACTGAAGTTGCTCCATGTGGGTGGTGCAGACTGAAGTTGCCCCATGTGAGGGGTGCAGACTGAAGCGGCTGCATGTGGGTGGTGCAGACTGAAGTTGCTCCATGTGAGGGGTGCAGATTGAAGTTGCCCCATGTGAGGGGTGCATGTGGGTGGTGAAGACTGACGTTGCTCCGTGCGGGTGGTGCAGACTGAAGCGGCTCCGTGCGGGTGGTGCAGACTGACGTTGCTCCGTGCGGGTGGTGCAGGCTGAAGTGGCTCCGTGTGGGTGGTGCAGACTGAAGTGGCTCCATGTGGGTGGTGCAGACTGAAGTTGCTCCATGTGAGGGGTGCAGATTGAAGTTGCCTCATGTGAGGGGTGCATGTGGGTGGTGAAGACTGACGTTGCTCCGTGCGGGTGGTGCAGGCTGAAGCGGCTCCGTGCGGGTGGTGCAGACTGACGTTGCTCCATGCGGGTGGTGCAGGCTGAAGTGGCTCCATGTGGGTGGTGCAGACTGACGTTGCTCCGTGCGGGTGGTGCAGGCTGAAGTGGCTCCGTGTGGGTGGTGCAGACTGAAGTGGCTCCATGTGGGTGGTGCAGACTGACGTTGCTCAGTGCTAAAATGGAATGAGTGTGATTTTATTGTTGGACTTGGCTCAGTCGGTTGGAGAACATTAAAAGCATTAAACACTGCAAATTTAAGATTAGTGAGTATGTTGACATGAGAAACACTGATTATTTGTTAGATGGCTGTACAGAGGAATTATTTTATCTCATTAAAAAAATAGTAAAAAGTTGAGTGACAGTCTTTTTTCTTCTTGTAGGACAGACTGGACAGTGCAGTGTGTCCAGTCTGTTTCAGCCACAGTCCGGACTGATTGATTGTGTGGAATTAAAAGCCTCAAAAGGATGAACTGATCCCTGATGAAGTCTGAACACTTTAGTTCTTGGTCTTTGTCCATAATGAGCTGATGGAAGAAGGTTTCCTTTGTTTCATCCATTTACTGCTTGTATGTTTTCCTGAACACTTGGAAACAAATTCAGTCTTAATTTTTGTGCAAACTTGATCGACTATTGTGAAAGTAGATGTAAAAACCGACGTGAACAAACGTGATCTTTTCATTTTGCTCATTTGACCAAACCTGTTGACGTGGCTGGAAGTGCGAGGCTAAAGCCGGCGACGGCGGAGGAAATGACACGCACTGGGTTGAATGCAGTCAGTTGCCAGGCGTCAGAGTCTATAAGATCACAATGTAGAGCGGGTTTTTACTGCCCGCTTGACTTTGACGGCGCTCCGAGAGAAGCGGCGTCTGAAAAGCCACGGCGAGACAGAGCGGCAAAATAAACAAATACCCACATTTCTCATCAGACCAAGTCTTTTCTGTCGAGAGGCCTTTGTCTCTGTCATGTCAAATGCGACAAAAGCTATTAGCCCACGAAATGGCTCGCCTTTGTTTTAGTGGTGCATTCTGTCATTTAGTGCTATGAAAAGACATGGAGCAAGGCACTATACTTCTTTGTGAGGATTTAATTATTGGTAATAATGTAGTCACGATAAACAAATGTCTCATCTGTCACGAGGAAAGTCATTTCTATAAAATCAATGTTATTTTTGTAGCACTTCTATAATCCACGGTCTAATTAGGCCTAAGCAGCGAGCTTGTCAGGAAGAAAAGCAGGGAGAGCGACTGTCGTGGGCGTTTGCCATTCTTTTCATTGAAAGGAGATTAAAATGTAGGCTAAGGATTTGACACCATTCCCGTCGCCATGAACAGACACCGAGCCACTGCCTTCACTGACCGCCTGCTCCGGGTCGCCTCACGCACCCGTCCCGGGTTCCTTCGCTAAACCACGAAGGACCCAGTCCTGCCGAGTCGACAGTGTTTGTGTCCGCTGGGCCTCTTTGTGTGCGTCGTGTCGATGAAATGTTGATTGCTTCTTTCTTGATCTGAAAACGGGTCGATGCCCATATCTCAATGTTTCTCCGATGCCCGGAGGAGAGCGAGTCCCCTCGCGCCAGCTTTGTATGAATGTGTGTGTGAACGGGTGAATGTGACCGATCATGTAAGGCTCATTCACGCCGCTGCTCGCTGGGTTCCCACAGCTCTATTGAAGCCCGGGCACTCGTCTGTCTTTGTAATGAAGCCGTTGTATTAAGCAGCATTCTCTTTGCGTAAACAACCTCCGCCCCGGACCCTTCTGCCCACGAGCAGAGCTCCAGTGTGCCGGCAGGTCGGCCCCCCCGGGTTCAGCCCCATTACATTTCCCTACAATCACTCTTTAGATGGAGTACCTGTGTACCTGTGGGGTTAAAAGCCTGTTCAGCGTGGAAATCGGGAACCGTCGACGTGGACGAGCCCCGATTGGCTGCCCATTGTTTGGAGAGAGGCGTGTCCACGGCGCCAGCTATTTGTGACCCCCCCCCCCCCCCCCCCCCGTGATTTTTAAAATGCTTTTATTTATTCTAAAAGTTGTTTGTCATTTGTTATCAAAACACCCAAGTTGGCCTTCGTTCGCCTGGTTCACTTTAGTTGCACAGATATTTTTTTTTTCTCTCTGGTGTTGAACACAAAGCACTTTCTGGAGGTTGTAAAGCAAAAATGTGATTTCTGTCCTCTTGTGTCCAAAACATTTCAATTGTGTTTTTTGTGGGGGTTTTTCCATTCCCCAAATAAAGAAGGTAGGGGAAATGTGCTGTTGGAAAATCTTGACCAGAGAACGGCTGGTATTACTTTTTTTCCCCCCCATACAGACAAAAATACAGATGGCACAGAAGAAGAAACTGGTGACGGTTGTCATGATTGGCATTTCCATATTGTGTGTGCGAGACACAAGTCAAAAGAGCGGCGCTGAGAGGAGGATCCTAATGGAAACAGGATGTCTTTACATAGAACTGGAGCCGTTAAAGTACAGAAAAGCTGGAGCTGACGGGAGGAAGTGGCCGTCTGCTGGGGTTTTTCCCCGGGGTCAAGGAAAACCACAAACTTGTCCGTGGCTTTGTTCGGACTGCGTTCACACGGTAGAAGTGTGTGTGACGCTGGGGAATGGACTTCAGCTCCACGGTGTGTGTTTTACACATTTACCCATTTGCAGTCCCAAACGGGACCGGCTGTCTGACCTCTACTGTGACCAGTGAACCACTTTTAAAGGCAAGATCATACCATGGATTGTACATGAGGGAATCGAGCTACCAACCCTGCAGTCAGAAGAGCAGGGGTCCTGCAATATCTTCACTTTGCAGCATGAGACCGATGTGTGCCGAAGCAGTGAGACGTCGGCCCCCCAGGCCTGGAGTTGCTCTTCCCTGCTGTCGACCATCAGCTCCTCTTCTGTTAGAATACACCAGTGCATACCGTCTTTGACCACTAGATGTCACTGTACGGCCACAGAAAGCAGCTACGATACCACAGAAAAACCTCATTGCTGCTGTATTGGAAGAGAAAAAAGAAAAGAAATTCACAGCAGAATTGAAAGTAACGACGGCAAATGGAAAGAGAGCAGGGAGTTCAGAGAGGGAGAGAGAGAGAGAGACTGGAGTGAGGGGTAAAACACCCTCTTACTTTGAAGAAAGCGGAGTGCTGATGGTGGGCTGAAAGCTGAGGAACAATTCATGAAAGGTTCCAGAAACTGGATTAGCAACTTGCATGTGAGCAACACCACGGTGACTTCTAGTCCAGAATACACGGTAACTGATGGTCTAATAAATACCGATATTAGCTAAACCAGAGGTCAGTACCTTTTGAGACTTTCCCACCAATAAAAACGAGTCTGGAGCCACTAAACAAGGCAATTATCTGGAATAAAAAAAAGACGTTTAAAACATTGCAAAAACTCGGGTACAGTTTGGGTATCGCTAATTCATTTTTCACATTTTTAGTTGTTTTCCTCTTTTTCGTTAACTTACAGAATAGATGGATTAGTTATTTTAATTTCAGTTTGATGGTTTTTCTTTTTTATTGAGTATTTGAGTATTTTCTGCCAATATTGACTCTTCTTACCGTATTTTCCACCCTATAAGGCGCACCGGATTATAAGGTGCACCTACATTGATTGACATAATTTACAACTTTGTTCATATATAAGGCACACCGCATTATAAGGCGCATGGAATAGACCAGTGGTCATAACCTTTATAGCTCAAAGCCATTAGGTTATATTTTCCACTGATTCTAACACCCAGAGTGGTGCACACACTTTATTTTGATAGTCCTACCTGCAGCCTATGCCAGGAGGACACTACACACAAAACCTTCTTCACTGCTGGTTGACAACTTACAACTACCGGTAATAAACTAAACTACATGAACTAAGCAACAAAAACACAACACAACACAATTATTACCGACACCACAAACCAAATATAACCCCCAATAATTGCATTTAAAACACCACAAACAGCTGCAATGAATTATGGGAGTTTCTATCGGCTGCACTGAGGAGCTCAGGATGCAAGGCATGATGGGAATTCATGTTTTGTGTTGTTGGAGGTTATTGTGGGTTGTTGTTGGGCTTGGTGTTGTGTTGATTGTGTTTATGTGTTTTTGTTCCCCAGTTTAGGGAGTCATTATTTCATCTAGTTTATTTTGGTTTGTTAGAATGTTGGTGTGCAACCATGAGTGATGAAGGTGTTGTGTGGAGTGTCGTCCGCTCTGAAGATCCGGTTGTGAAGTTAGAGTTGTCAAAATAAAAGCTTCTGGTTGTTCAGCTGTCAAATAGCAGTCTGGAGTAGAACAATTCTTCCATATATAAGGCGCACTGGCCGCTTTTGAGGAAATTTGAGGTATTTAGGCGCCTTATAGTGCGGAAAATACGGTACCTTTTTACCCTCGAGATTACATCACTTTTCAAAGTCAGTATGGATTGCAAATAAAAGGAGAATAACAAATGTCCCAGAGGGGGAACACAGCTGAGGTGTGTTCAGGTGACGGCCCCTGGCTGTTTTTAGAGGGTGACTTTGATCTGGGTGATGATTCACCTGAACCAGGGACACACGTCAGCCATAATATTATGACCATGTGAGATTTATCAGGAAATAAATGTTTTAACTTTCATTATTTTTGTATTTACTGATGGATTTTTAAATTCCCGATTGCTTAGTATGTGCTATATATGATCTTTTCTTTTATTGTAAAGCCCATTGTCACAATGTATTTGAAAAGTGCTTCATAAATGAAGTTGTTGTTCCTGAACAGGTCAGTGGTGTTTTTAGACTTGCACAACAGTGGGACAGATGTTTTGGATGACCAAAGTGTCTCATTACAAAGGATGTCCTGGTTGGATTGACATGATCTGTGTTAATGGTATTTTTTTTTTTTTTTTTTTAATTGAGATCTTGATCTTGAAATGCTAAGCTCCTGAGTCCTGCAGGGACAATGCTAAATGCTAACTTCCAGAGTCCTGCAGAGACAATGCTAACTTCCAGAGTCCTGCAGAGACAATGCGAAATGCTAACTTCCAGAGTCCTGCAGAGACAATGCTAACTTCCAGAGTCCTGCAGAGACAATGCTAACTTCCAGAGTCCTGCAGAGACAATGCTAACTTCCAGAGTCCTGCAGAGACAATGCTAACTTCCAGAGTCCTGCAGAGACAATGCTAACTTCCAGAGTCCTGCAGAGACAATGCGAAATGCTAACTTCCAGAGTCCTGCAGAGACAATGCGAAATGCTAACTTCCAGAGTCCTGCAGTGACAATGCTAACTTCCAGAGTCCTGCAGAGACAATGCTAACTTCCAGAGTCCTGCAGAGACAATGCTAACTTCCAGAGTCCTGCAGAGACAATGCTAACTTCCAGAGTCCTGCAGAGACAATGCTAACTTCCAGAGTCCTGCAGTGACAATGCTAAATGCTAACTTCCAGAGTCCTGCAGAGACAATGCTAAGCCCAGTTTATTTCTTTGTTTTGTTTGTTCTGATTTATTTTGCTGCTTCAAACTGAACTGGAATCAGTTTCTGAGGCACTGCAGCTGGAACACTAGTGTGGATGCAAGGTGAAAACGGTCCAATCCATCGTCAGAGGTTTGAAAGCTTAAAAAGTGGACATGCAGTGGATTCACTGAAGCCTTACAAGCTGCACTTTAAAAGGAGGGATGTGAAATATAGGTGGTGGTGGGATTGATGACTTCAGATGGTGTGTGAGCATTATAGGATTCACTTCATGTTGGCTGTTCGGAGTGTGATGCTTCTAATCATGTTTCATAATGATTATGTGAGATTTCTCATATTGTGTGTGTGTGTGTGTGTGTGTGTGTGTGTGTGTGGCAATTAGCCTGGCAGTGTCCAGTGGGACTGTGGGAATCCCTTGAAGTAGAAGCTAAGACGTAATTGTGAGGCAGCACATCACAGTAGCCTTGCAGCGCTGGTTTATTGTCGTCCCCCCCCCGTCTTTCAGCTGGGAAATTGAATTGTGTTGGAATGCTCTGTGCCTCTTTTCTCTGGCACTTGAATGGGCTCTTTAGTATTTCACACCAAGGTGTCCTTCAGGGTGCGAGGTCAGGCTACCAAAACAGCTTCTAGTGGCGGATTAGGACCAATTAACATCTTTGTACACAAAGGGCTCTGGCAGCTGAACGGGCTGCGGGGTGACCCACACGGCTGTTGCATGCCAAACCAGGGGAGCGCTGCACTTGAGCTGAAGTAGCAAAAGAGGGGTGGAGAAAGTTTTCCAAACCTAATGGGAAATGTTGCTACTTCACACCTCATGAACATATAGCCCATTGAGCAGTCGTTACCTTGTGAAATGAGAGAGCAAACCACTTTTTTTTTTTTTAAATCGCCATTTACATGTAAGAGTGTACCTTGAACTGTCCTGTCTTTTCTTTCTCTTTTATATAAAGATGGCCCACTGTATAGAACCCGGGCGAGGCCTTTAAACCCCTCAAACGCAGATATCGGACACACTTCACTCTGCTCCATACATTGTTCTCACCAGAAAGGATCTTCACAGCACTTTAAAATTCTAGCGGTTGGTGAGTTTATGTTAATGTTTTGGGTTGTTTTTTTTAATGTAAATTTAAACCGTGTCAAACACTTTGGTCCTGGATCAGGTTCTTTTCCTAACATTTGTATTTGAGCTGCAGAAAGCTCACTGTGACCAAGGTGGTTATGAGTTTCAAAAAGCTTTGAGGAGGAGACGTCAGCTGGAAAACTGCCTTTTCTCTGAAGAACAACACTCATGTCAAAGTTTTGTTTGTAGAGCATTATACAGGGGAACTTTAGGACTGTCAATATGTGTCGGGAGATCTCGGCACACTTTGACCGTACCGACACAAGCACACGTTTCATCTCGACGAGACAAACGTCGTCTCGGTTCTGGCCTGAAAAGGTGTCGAGACTGAAGTTCCTCCATTCGGGAATCACCGGGAAAAGATTAGGGGCCTGTCCACACCAGGAAACTGGTTCACTGCTGAAGACCCTGCTGGCTGACTTGTGGTCAGACCACGGTCCACCTTTGGCCTCCATGTTTCAGCACAACCTGTTGCTGAATCATTTGCAGGCAACCTGAGGATTCTAACTTTCATCTCCCAGTTCTGGTTAAAAGAAGTCCAGATAATATTCTTTTTGTTGGCTTCCAGTTGTTTCGGTCCCGTTTCCAGGTTCTCCCTCTTTGTTTGTGTGAGCTAACGCTGCTTTGCCAAATAAATGTTTCGACTCGGTGAATGAGAGAAACTAATGTTACTTGAAATGTCTTGAAGTTGCATTTACCTCCTCCCGGCCCAGTTCCAGGCTTCTCCATTCAGATGCGGGAGACTTATGGATTTCTAAAGGGTTCCTGTATAATTATATAGCCCAATTTTCCCTGCTCCATTATTATTATCATCACTCTTCAGTAAATAGCCATATGTATCTCTTTTGAGGCCTGCGGGCAATTTCCAGGCTAAGTGTAGCTATTAAGTCCTTTTTATAAATATGGACTAGCTGCCATTTATGAGGGGGGAGGATCATAAACATAATGTTGTGAAAATGTGATAGAATTTTCATTAAAAGCATTATTTACTTTGCCGAGGGCAGTGCAGGCCCAGGGAGGCAAACATACAAGCCATTCCCATAGAAAAGAATCCTCCGTTATCATTCTTGGCAGATTTTCTTCTCGGCCAACTGTTGGGGGCAGGTACATTTTTATCCTTTGAAAACTTTTTATTACATATGTAGTGTCCAGACTTGCATCACTGTGGAGGTCTTATTCCAGGTTGATTTATCTTGATCTCATCAAATCAAACTTTATTTCTATAGCCCTTTTATAATCACCCGGTGACATCCAAAGTGCTTTACAAAGCTAAAACTACATTAAGAAGTAAATACGAGAATAAATACATAAAAGTAAAATAAAACACAGGTGCTGTCTGTAGGAGGTGCGGTGGTGCTGCGGTTTGTTGAAGCCATCCAGAAATTCATAAAACGGAGCATACAGAGTAAAATAAAATACACTGCCCTAGGCAGAGTTAAAAGCCAACTTAAAAAGGTGTTTTTACTCTTCCCCGTAAAAACAACCAACCACTAAAAGTACACGTGTAAAACATTCTAAAGTGACTTGAGTGAAAACCATTGGTTTTGATTCTTTCTTGCTATTTTCAGTGATGTATTGGAGTATTTGACATTAACAGACAATTACAAGTCATTATAGATTCATCCCTCACCACAGGGGTCTACATCCACTCACTCCAAAAAGCATGTCGCACTGTCAAACCAACAAATACCACCGCTGATGAGCGGTAGAAATAGCTAGGCCGGTTTGGTTGCCGTGGTTACGGTGATGAGGAGGCTGTCTGGCTCGGTGTTCACATCACTACTGTTTTGTTGAAGTCGGGAAATCATTTTGGTATAAAATGGCTGTTTTGGTGGCTTCTCTCCTTCACTACTGTCAACCAGAATTCATCCATCCCTCTATCCACCTCTTCTTCCTCTACATCCTCCTTTAATTAAAAATTATTCAAAATATTAGTTAGAGAAGGCGGCGTTATTTTTGTTTTTTTTTTGAGGAAGAAGAAAACCACTGGAAAGTGCTTGTACCTATTTATACTTATTACCCCCCGCCGTGGCTGATAGGCCCCGAAGGGGGATCTTGAAACAGTCTCTGTCCGTACGTCCGTCCGTTCGAACGTTTCTACCTATATCTCGGCAACCCCTGGGCCCACAGTGACCAAACTTCACATGTGGATACATCTCAGAGGGGGAAGGGATACTATGGTGACCTTGACCTAATTTGCATATTAAGTAGGTCACAGGGTCACGAAGTGCTTAAAAACACATGTTGGGCTCTGGAGGCCTAGGCTTTTGAGCTAGGGCTCTGAAATGTTATACACACATGATACACACTCCAGGGATAACCTCCAGTACACCAAGTGACCTGACCTTGACCTTGAAGATCGGTAGGGTCTGAAGTTTGCTCGTCATGGTTGCACAATACATGTATTTTCATATAAACATTTCTCAGCAGTTCCTGGGCCCACAGTCACCAAACTTCACACATGGACACTCCACCTGGGGAGAAGGGTCACCATGGTGACCATGACCTAATTTGCATATCAGGTCACAGGGTCACTAAGTGCATAAAAACACCTTTTGGGCTCTGGAGACGTATTTTGACATAGCTTATGAAGAAGACCTTTCAGATTCTACATAATTATCTACTAGGACCCATGGAACACCCTCTAGTGTACCAAGTGTGCTGCCTTAGAGCTGGCTTTGTGAGAAAATATAAAGCCCTCCGGCGGGGGATTAGCCCAGCAACGGCCTTCTTGTTGTGTAATTTATTCAGTGATTCGCATGTCTAAAGTTATTAGCTGCTAGCTAGCCCCGCTCAGGCTGGTTTGCTATGTGGGTATTATTGTAGCAAAACTACGTGTCAATGCGTATAGACTGTCTGTCTGTGTTTCAAGCCGTCTGTCCAAAGTCACAGTGTCAATGTTTAAAAGCATTTGTCAATGTGAACCTTAATCTGCAAACGTCGTCTAGTAGTAACTTGTCTGTCTGTAATTAGGTATTTAAATGTGTAAGAAATCTGGTCCTCTGCATTAGAATGTGTACATGCAAGATGATTTGTCAATGCGTACAAAGATACTTGTAATTGAAAAGTCTGTTTTCAGCGTCAAATCCTGAAAATACAGACAAATCAACAGTTACGAGTCGAGCTGCTTCACAATTGGCTGTTTTTGTTTACCCCCCCCCCCCACATGACTTTTGCTACACTTCTGCCTTAAGAATTCAAAGTTGTAAAGCCTGGGTTTTGGTACCCTGAGCTCAGGCTCACAGGCTCCTTCACTCTGGCTGCACACTACTCTGCTGCCCTGCACCTCAGTAGGTGCAAGCAGGTGTGCAGGGCAGCTGGCACTATGCGTCAGTGATGTTGAGCGTACGCCGCACTGTGGTGCAGGGTGTAGACAAGTTTAGCCTCCAGAAACACTCGGCACATATTTCAAAATAGACTGTTTGAAACACTACCAGTGATAATGTCGGTGTGCGCCATGAGTGATAAATAACACATCCTCATAAACAAAACCACATTCTCAAATCATTACTCTGGTCCTAATGCAGTGGTAACAAAATGGTCTTTGGCTAAACGTGTCCCTTATTACAGCAACCCACTGGATTATCATTTCTATTACCTTGCTGCAGTTACAGGAATGCTGTCACCTCAGAGCTGATTAAACAACAACACCCAGGCTTTACAACTTTGAATCCTTCAGAAGGCAGAAGTCACGTGTAAAAAAAAAAACAAAAAAAACAACCAGTTGTAAAGCAGTTCGACTCACAACTGGTGATTTGTCTGTATTTTCATGATTTAAAGCTGAAAACAGACTTTTCAATTACAAATATCTTTGTACCGATTGACAAATCTTATTACATTATTATATCATTATTACAACTTGGTACAAATTCTAATGCAGATGAGCAGATTTCTTACACATTTAAATGCCGAATTACAGACAGACAAGTTACTAGACGACTTTTGCAGATTGCAGCTCAAAGATCTGTTTCAATTCATTTCACGAAGTTTATGGAAGATGTTGAGTCTGAATACACACTGCAGGGACAATGCTAATGCTGAATGCTAAGTTCCAGAGTCCTACAGAGACAATGCTAATGCTAAATGCTGAGCTCCAGAGTCCTACAGGGACAATGCTAATGCTAAATGCTGAGCTCCAGAGTCCTACAGGGACAATGCTATTGCTAAATGCTGAGCTCCAGAGTCTACAGGGACAATGCTAATGCTAAATGCTGAGCTCCAGAGTCCTACAGGGACAATGCTAATGCTAAATGCTGAGCTCCAGAGTCCTACAGGGACAATGCTAATGCTAAATGCTGAGCTCCAGAGTCCTACAGGGACAATGCTAATGCTAAATGCTGAGCTCCAGAGTCCTACAGAGACAATGCTAATGCTAAATGCTGAGCTCCAGAGTCCTACAGGGACAATGCTAATGCTAAATGCTGAGCTCCAGAGTCCTACAGGGACAATGCTAATGCTAAATGCTGAGCTCCAGAGTCCTACAGGGACAATGCTAATGCTAAATGCTATGCTCCTGAGTCCTGCAGGGACAATGCTAAATGCTATGCTCCTGAGTCCTGCAGGGACAATGCTAAATACTAGCTTCCAGAGTCCTGCAGAGGCAATGCTAAATGCTAACTTCCAGAGTCCTGCAGAGGCAATGCTAAATGCTAACTTCCAGAGTCCTGCAGAGGCAATGCTAAATGCTAACTTCCAGAGTCCTGCAGAGGCAATGCTAAATGCTAACTTCCAGAGTCCTGCAGAGGCAATGCTAAATGCTAACTTCCAGAGTCCTGCAGAAGCAATGCTAAATGCTAACTTCCAGAGTCCTGCAGGGGCAATGCTAAATGCTAGCTTCCAGAGTCCTGCAGGGACAATGCTAAATGCTAGCTTCCAGAGTCCTGCAGGGACAATGCTAAATGCTAAACTCCTGAGTCCTGCAGAGGCAATGCTAAATGCTAACTTCCAGAGTCCTGCAGAGGCAATGCTAAATGCTAAACTCCTGAGTCCTACAGGGACATTGCTAAATGCTAACTTCCAGAGTCCTGCAGGGACAATGCTAAATGCTAACTTCCAGAGTCCTGCAGAGGCAATGCTAAATGCTAACTTCCAGAGTCCTGCAGAGGCAATGCTAAATGCTAACTTCCAGAGTCCTGCAGAGGCAATGCTAAATGCTAACTTCCAGAGTCCTGCAGAGGCAATGCTAAATGCTAACTTCCAGAGTCCTGCAGGGACAATGCTAAATGCTAGCTTCCAGAGTCCTGCAGGGACATTGCTAAATGCTAACTTCCAGAGTCCTGCAGGGGCAATGCTAAATGCTAACTTCCAGAGTCCTGCAGAGGCAATGCTAAATGCTAACTTCCAGAGTCCTGCAGAGGCAATGCTAAATGCTAACTTCCAGAGTCCTGCAGAGGCAATGCTAAATGCTAACTTCCAGAGTCCTGCAGAGGCAATGCTAAATGCTAACTTCCAGAGTCCTGCAGAGGCAATGCTAAATGCTAACTTCCAGAGTCCTGCAGGGACAATGCTAAATGCTAGCTTCCAGAGTCCTGCAGGGACATTGCTAAATGCTAACTTCCAGAGTCCTGCAGGGACAATGCTAAATGCTAACTTCCAGAGTCCTGCAGAGGCAATGCTAAATGCTAACTTCCAGAGTCCTGCAGAGGCAATGCTAAATGCTAACTTCCAGAGTCCTGCAGAGGCAATGCTAAATGCTACACTCCTAGAGTCCTGCAGAGGCAATGCTAAATGCTACACTCCTGAGTCCTACAGGGACATTGCTAAATGCTAACTTCCAGAGTCCTGCAGGGACAATGCTAAATGCTAAGCAACGGCTTCAGCAGACTTTAAAATCTGATAAGTGGATTCAAAAGGACCCAATTACACACTTTGTATTTGAAAAAGTGTTTAAAATACTGGAAGATACATTGTGGTAAACTTAGTGTTTTTCATCATTTCAGATGAGTTAACCAGTCTTTCATTAGTTGACAGTAAGTGGTCCATAGGAACAACAGTAGTAGTTGATGCGAGGCTTTTTCCTTGTGACATGAGCAATATTTAAATTGTATGTCACATATTTACTTGGATTCCCATGTCATTGTTAAATGTGATGCCAGTTCACTTTCAGCTGTACGCAGTCTTATTATGTAAAAAACTAATGAACCCTGTGAGTCCACAGGTGGTTTGAGTCTAATAGTTCATCAGCAGCTGCAGCTCACAGCTGTATTCCCGCAGCCTGATGGTTATTTAAACCTGGTGAACACGTGCTGGAGTGCCACGCTGTGTTTGTGCCAGCACATCATTAAAGCACAAACTTGGTGGCTCTCGTTGGTAATGAGGTAAGCAAAGGTTACAGCAGCCGTGGCATCGCCGCGCAAGGCCGTGGTGGAGGAGAGGAGTGTGTGTGAATGTTGGGATTGAGTCATTCAGCACAACGGGCCCTGAAGCAAGAACTGAGATAAAGGCTGTTTAGAGTAAAACTCATTTTGCTTTGGAGAGCAAAATATATATTTTTTTTGTATTTAGGCTGCCCTTGGTTTTTATCATCACACTTGAGCCATTTTTATCATGCTCTTTCAACAGTCTGCAGCCCCACCTCCGCGCACGCACGCACGCACACGCACACACACACACACACACACACACACACGCAGGTGTGTGTGTGGGAAATGGCTGCAGTACTGTAGAGCATTGACAGGTTATTTTGTTGCCCCCTGCCTAATTAGTGGCATAGTGGAAGTCCCCCGCTAAGCTTTAGTGCTTTATGTTGGTAGCAGTCTGCTCTAATTTCCCCACGCCTTTGATATCAGCCCTGAGATTGACGGTTCACACATAAAGAGGAACAGCAGAGCATGATAGAAAACCCCGCTGCCCCCTCCTGCCCCATGTCTTTGCATTTTACCCCCCAGGTCTGCAGATGTGCAGGGAGGGGGCTGCTGCTCCTCCTCCACGGAGACGGCCTCCCATGTTGGCAAAGTGTTAAATGAAACGTGGTTTATCCCAGTCGTGATGATTTAAATGTTGAACATTTCCTGAATCTGTTCAATCTGCAGTTGTATGGACCAGACTTGTGATGTTCTGTTCCTCGTGTTGCTGACGTGGTGTGTGTGGTGGCGCTCGTGCTCTGCCTCACCTGGACCGCCCAATCACAGCTCACATTACAGAACAATGTAGGGGAGAGAAGAAAAAAACAAATCACACCTTCAAGCATAAAGTTTTGAAGAGTCATTTATACTCATCGAATGTATTCATTTTGCGTTCTGCATTTATATCCTTCCCCCAGGTTGTCTAAATGTCCTTTTCCGCAGATCTTCTGCCACGTCTCCTTCATGTGCTGTGACGATGGTTTGCATTGGCTTTCTGTTCGACTCCGTCCCGAGCGCAGTGACGAGCCGGTGTGTTTTCAGGGAGCAGAGGAACGGTGCATTTACACCCCGGTGCTATAAACCTCAGCCACTCGCTGGAGCCGCTCGCTCCTGCTCCCTCTGAGGTGAAGTGGTGAAAGTGAATTCTGGCGTCCGTCTGTTAAGCCACTGCTGGTATTTAAGAGTTCAACCAGCTTTTATCAGCTCAGATTCATTTTCAAGTAGAACACAGAACGTAAACATTGTTTTTTTTTTTTTAAAACGACCGTAACAACGGAGGTCAGGCTCTCATGGGAAAGTCGGTTGCATCAAACCTGTGAGCAGCTGAGTTTGTACTCTGAACCCGACGCTGTAGGAGTTTGTGTCGTGTTTATCTTGTGCCATTTAAGAATGTACCTGCAGTAATAACCGTAACCTCCTCATGTCTGTCGGCTGATCATGTTAGCCGAGCTTCTTAGCTTCACATCGATGCTCTTGCTACGTCGACATGACGACAACTCAAACAAATGTTGGTGACGACGCATCATTTATGAAGTCATTTCTTTGAACAATTTTTCTTTCATTAATCTAAATGACCACTAGGTGGCATTGTGACAGCAACAGGCTGCTTCAGGCGCAGTTCCCACCACAACGTTTCACGTCACGACACCTGATCCCGTAAAAGAAAGGCGTGTCAGCAGAGACTCTGGCAACAGTGTAGTTGGTATGCCGGGCCACCGGGGGGCGCTGTCGGTTGCCTTTGTAATGAAACCACATAGACATGCCATATCTACATACCTCTTTTCTTGAAATGGTATCAACTGAACAGTGGTGAACGTCTGACCGATGTATGACCATTTTGATTATCCCCCGCCGTGGCTGATAGGCCCGAAGGGGGATCTTGAAACAGTCTCCGTACGTCCGTCCGTCCGTTCGAACGTTTCTACCTATATCTCGGCAACCCCTGGGCCCACAGTAGCCAAACTTCACATGTGGATACATCTCAGAGGGGGAAGGGATACTATGGTGACCTTGACCTAATTTGCATATTAAGTAGGTCATAGGGTCACGAAGTGCTTAAAAACACATTTTGGGCTCTGGAGGCCTAGGTTTTTGAGCTAGGGCTCTGAAATTTTATACACACATGATACACACTCCAGGGATAACCTCCAGTACACCAAGTGACCTGACCTTGACCTTGAAGATCGGTAGGGTCAGAAGTTTGCTCGTCATGGTTGCACAATACATGTATTTTCATATAAACATTTCTCCTCATTTCTCAGCAGTTCCTGGGCCCACAGTCACCAAACTTCACACATGGACACTCCACCTGGGGAGAAGGGTCACCATGGTGACCATGACCTCATTTGCATATCAGGTCACAGGGTCACTAAGTGCATAAAAACACCTTTTGGGCTCTGGAGACGTATTTTGACATAGCTTATGAAGAAGTCCTTTCAGATTCTACATAATTATCTACTAGGACCCATGGAACACCCTCTAGTGTACCAAGTGTGCTGCCTTAGAGCTGGCTTTGTGAGAAAATAGAAAGCCCTCCGGCGGGGGATTAGCCCAGCAACGGCCTTCTTGTTAATTGTTGATCTTCTCAAAAACAACTTTCCTCCGTGTGACTGAGGCCAGAATGAGAAGAAAAGGGCTTGAATTCTCCTCTCTTCCCCTCCAGCAGCACACTTCGTCACGCAGTGTCGTTCAGAGGGGAATGTCCTCTTGGTGTGGCGGAGAGGCAGAACTTCCAGCAGATGGCAGGTTGTGGGTAATGCTGGGAGCAGCAGAGGTGGAGGGAAATGGCACGGCGCAGTGTTTCTAGTGACATGTTTGATGTGCTGCTGTCGTCCTTCACTGCATCTCTGCTCACTGATTATAGTCTAATGTTGGGGGAGGCTCCCACTGACCTTCACCGACGATGACCCTCCTGTATTGCGAGGCTCGGACCGCACCACGTGCCTCTATAATTGGACCCAACATGTGCATCTCCTGCATTTTTCCCTTGACATTTGCCTGCCGTTGACATTTGGTCCCGGGAGTGCTTGAAAGCAGTTGAAATCTGTGCGTGAAAGGTCAGCTGCTGATTATGGAGCATTGGCCGTGAAGACGTCTACTTACTGCACCGCTGATTGCCGTCTTTCAGCGAGACATGGAAATGGGATTATTGAATGTATTACCCGTGTTATTTTCTTGTCCCGTAGCCTGTTGGGATAAAGAAATGACTGAACTCTTGTCACGTTCCTCTCTTCCAGCCTACTCCACCGTGTCGGGGGTAAATGGACCTCTGGTGATCCTGGATAATGTGAAGGTGAGTCCCGTAGCCTCTCGGACTCTGCAATTCAGCTGCTGGAAAACCATCCCAGATGATATGAGGGTGTTACTTAAAGGACGTTGCATATTCCTGCCGTAGTTTCCCAGATACGCCGAGATTGTTCACCTGACCCTGCCTGACGGCACCAAGAGGAGCGGCCAGGTCCTGGAGGTGATCGGGACCAAGGCCGTGGTTCAGGTGAGCACCACATAGAACATCTTTCATCTCATTTTAATTTCATTTATTTGTTTAAATAGGGACAGTACATATGACATATGTAAATATATCAGATTATGTTGTTCCTCAACAGGCTGATGTAAAAAAATGTCCCACGTAATTAACACATAAGACAAGGCGAGTCACAGAACAATAGACAACAGGATGACACGCAAGACAAGGAAAAGAAGGATCATTGAAAAAACAACAACTTTTAATGCCGTCCTGGCAGGAATGGGAATTCCGTGTCGCGTCTGGAGGTTATAGAACCTTTTCACAAAAACAACAGAAAACCTGCACCATGTTCTGCTACGAGGTGTTCTGCTTCCATCAAATGGTTGAATCTTAGTTTGTGGGTAAAAACAGTCCAAATGGACAATGAGGCAGTGTTTTAGTAACATGAGCTTCAGTGAAACACATTTATTTTAGCATGAAAAAGATGAAATCAAGGGATTGAAGAAAACCAACAAAAATAAGCTGAATTGACAGGAAATACTTCAACAAATACAAGCAAGTGAGAGTTTAAAAAAAAAAACAACTTTCTGTATTTTCACACTAACTGATGTGGAGCTGCAGAGATCAAAATGGAGCGAAGGCGACCTGCTTTCACTCCCACACGTCTTTATTTTGACTGTAACCCATTCAGTGTGTTGCTAATCTTCGGTTGTGTGTATCCAGCACCAGAGGCAACGACGCCGCCGCCACGTTTTCCTGCACAGGACTCCTCTTTCTGGTCTGTGTGTGTAAACTAACTGCAGAGCTCGACTCGTCTTCCATGTGTCCATTAAAGCTGCCCCCGGGGACGGACTGTGGAGCTTCTCTGAACTCTGTCCTCAGTTTATTGAGTCCTGCTGGTTTGTAGGTGTTTGTGTGGTACAGCCGCTTTAACCTTCACACAGTGAGGGTGCTCTCGGCTCCTCGTCATGTGAAGACTAATGATGGTGAAATCATGATAAACGGGTGAAGAAGGAACCCGGCAGCACTTGGAGCAGAGTGTAGAAATGTGTGACCGCACAGACGGCAGAAGACGTCACGGTGTCCGTCTCCCTCCAGGTGTTTGAAGGAACTTCGGGCATCGACGCCAAGAAGACGGCCTGCGAGTTCACCGGTGACATCCTGCGCACTCCAGTGTCAGAGGACATGCTGGGTATAAACTTTAATCCACACACTTCTTTTCCTTTCTGTAAATAAGCCACTAATTACTCTGCGCTTCGGCTTTGTCTCCTTCCATCAGCTCATCTTTTAAAATAGAAGTCTTCATTATACTAAATTCACTTGGATTTTCAGTGAGCTCAGGAAATGCCAAATAAAAGATTTATTTTGAGGTTTTTGAATGTCTTAATCCATGTGATTATCTCGGTACAGCACAAGGTTGCATACATTCAAACAGAAGCAGAAAGTAAACCTGCCTTTGTTCCTGAAGTATCATTAAGCTTGTCCATGAATTTATAATCAGCCGTACTTGTTCCTTGTAGACTCGACAAGAGCCATTACAGCCGCTCTTCTGGTTTCTCTTGAGAGTCTGACAGAAGCAGAATAGATCAAATGTGTTTAGGAGTGTCATCTAATGAATTTAATTGTCCTACTGTTTTTGCTAATCATCTGTGAATGAACTTCTACATCAATCAAAGGGTCGCTTGCTTTTTCCCAGCTGAACTGCTCACTCTCCTCTTTCAGGACGGGTGTTCAACGGCTCAGGCAAACCCATCGACCGCGGGCCCAGCGTGCTGGCCGAGGACTACCTGGACATCATGGGTAGGCCTCCGCAACCTGCTCTGCCTCTCACCTAAATGTGGAGCTCACTGGGCGATGTAAAGTCACGTGGACGTTCTGCACTCGGCTGCACTCTGTGGTCGTCCGGCTCAGAACAGAAGGATCCTAAGAGAGTCCTTTACACCGCTCTTTTACCGTCAGGAAGGATTCACTTTGTTTTAAAACCTGATGTTTGATCTGGAAGCTGTTGGTGGTGGTGTGCGCTCAGAACCAAACTGTAGTCTACTGAGTGTTCAGCCCAAAAACAAAGTGCACGTTCCTCAGCTTCGAAATGTGAGACGAGGGGTGATGCTAGCGGAGATTCAGCAGGAGTAGGACGCCGATGTTCACAAGGAGAACGTTTTATTTTCAATGGCAGCAAACCGGAAGACGCACGTCTCCATCCACTGCAGTAGCGTTTGAGACGGTCGCTGACCAAACACACCTGCAGGTCAGGTGACCACCACATCAGAACATGTTGTAATTCTGCATATGAAATCTATCTGAGTCTCCAAGTCCGCATGAGATAATCTGAGTACCGTATTTCCCGCACTATAAGGCACCTAAATACCTCAAATTTTCTCAAAAGCTGCCAGTGCGCCTTATAACCCGATGCGCCTTATATATGGAAGAATTGTTCTACTTGAGACTGCTATTTGACAGCTGAACAACCAGAAGCTTTTATTTTGACAACTCTAACTTCTCAACCGGATCTTCAGAGCGGACGACACTCCACACAACACATTCATCACTCATGGTTGCACACCAACATTCTAACAAACCAAAATAAACTAGATGAAATAATGACTCCCTAAACTGGGGAACAAAAACACATAAACACAATCAACACAACACCAAGCCCAACAACAACCCACAATAACCTCCAACAACACAAAACATGAATTCATCCTGAGCTCCTCAGTGCAGCCGATAGAAACTCCCATAGTTCATTGCAGCTGTTTGTGGTGTTTTAAATGCAATTATTGGGGTTATATTTGGTTTGTGGTGTCGGTAATAATTGTGTTGTGTTGTGTTTTTGTTGCTTAGTTCATGTAGTTTAGTTTATTACCGGTAGTTGTAAGTTGTCAACCAGCAGTGAAGAAGGTTTTGTGTGTAGTGTCCTCCTGGCATAGGCTGCAGGTACGACTATCAAAATAAAGTGTGTGCACCTCTCTGGGTGTTAGAATCAGTGTAAAATGTAACCTAATGGCTTTGAACTATAAAGGTTACTGACCACTGGTCTGTTCCATGCGCCTTATATATGAACAAAGTTGTAATTATGTCAATTGATGTAGGTGTGCCTTATAATCCGGTGCCTTATAGGGTGGAAAATACGGTAAATTAAAGCGGAAGGAAAAGGTCCATTCTGAGTATTTAGAGGTTAGTTCATCTCTCAGCTCGTCGTTGACTGAGCTCGTCGCTTTTTTCAGACGTGGTGCCAAACGGCAATCTGACTTCAGAGATGGGGACTAGATCGTGTGACTTGGAACTCGAAAATCCAAGACTGAGACTTGATTTGGAAGTTTAAAGACATGATGACTTGAATGACGAGTGTTGTTGATTTTGCATTTTCAATTATAATAGAAATATGAAAATATCATTTTAAACGATATGGGCACAGGCTCAGAATACTGCCATGATTGGATCAATATAGCAGTCAGTCCTGCCCTCTGCAAACTACAGCCAATCAGAGGATGGCATTTGGTCCCACAGCCAATCGGAGGAGAGGAAGGAGGTGTCGTAAACCAGGACGAGCGATGGGACTGCACACTAATTTTCTCAGCTCTGTGTTTGAATTAATTCATTAATGTGGTTAAAAAGACCACCTACATTGAATGTGGCCTACATCAGCGTCTCTGCTGTGGGTAATTTAATGATATATGTGCACTAAATGAAGCATGCACTCTGTCCTCTGATTGTGCAATCATAGTCACAGCACCGAGCATGGCCACGGCAACTAACTTTGTATACTGGACTTTCCAGCAGTTGTCCTTATTTATTCTGTATTCGTGTTTTAAAAGAACACAAACATTTTCATGAGAAATTATTTGACATACATTGAACATTTATTACACAAGTTCAACGTTCAGATTTTCACATAATCACATTTTCCATCAATCAATCAAATCCACAACTTCACATTGTTTGATTGTGGAGCACAAACTGGTTTTGCACCAAACGTACTGCAGTAAAAGGAGCAGCAATGTGAGCTTGTCAGCTTTATAATCAAGGACTTGTGAAATAGGATTTGTACATCTGTAATTAAGAATCTGTGAATGTGCAAGTGTTGTCTTTGTGGAGACAAAAAAAAAATGTGTAGTATGGGACATCAAATTTACTCCAACACTTACAAATGACTACAACGTCCACTGACTGACGTCCAGCTGCTCAAAGCTTGTCACCAATAATCCCTTCATCCTGGACTCCAGTCTGATCACGTCAAACCGCACACACTTTCATAGTATTGTTTTTTTCTCCTGCAGAGAGAATTTAATCAAATGCTCAAAAAGTAAACTTTGAAAATGTGGTTAAATCATTATCTACTGAAATATTGTTTTGAAGTTGATTGAACAATAAAAGAAGTCGTGGATGTCATTCATGAATAACAGTTTTTCTATGTAAGTATTAAGTATATATAAGTATATATAACTTTTTAAGTTAAGTATTGGTTCAGAAACTAAAAGCACTAATATCGTTTCAGAATTGATCATGACATAAATATGGTTTTCGAACTTGGCAAGACATAATTTAAAATGGAAGAAATGTTAAAGCGACTTGACTTGCCCAAGAAAAACTAACTTTAAACTTTCACATGTGACTTCTAACTTTCACATGTGACTTCTAACTTACTAAGATATGACATTTTTTGACGAGTCCTTTTCTGAGGGTGTGTTAAGAACTTCTTTCAACTTCTACACGTGTTTATCCAGACCAGAGTCTCAGGTTCTGGCTCTGATACAGATCACGGTGAAGCCAGGTTCACCTGTACAGGTGAGCAGGACACACGAGGAAACAGCCAGGCCCGGACTCTGACCCGTGACCTGTCGCTGGGAGGTGGAGGAAGCTCACCACTACACTGTGTGGTGGAGGAAGCTCACCACTACACTGTGTGGTGGAGGAAGCTCACCACTACACTGTGGTGGTGGAGGAAGCTCACCACTACACTGTGTGGTGGAGGAAGCTCACCACTACACTGTGTGGTGGAGGAAGCTCACCACTACACTGTGTGGTGGAGGAAGCTCACCACTACCTGTGTGGTGGAGGAAGCTCACCACTACACTGTGGTGGTGGAGGAAGCTCACCACTACACTGTGGTGGTGGAGGAAGCTCACCACTACACTGTGGTGGTGGAGGAAGCTCACCACTACACTGTGTGCTGGAGGAAGCTCACCACTACACTGTGTGGTGGAGGAAGCTCACCACTACCTGTGTGGTGGAGGAAGCTCACCACTACACTGTGTGCTGGAGGAAGCTCACCACTACACTGTGGTGGTGGAGGAAGCTCACCACTACACTGTGTGGCGGAGGAAGCTCACCACTACACTGTGTGCTGGAGGAAGCTCACCACTACACTGTGTGGCGGAGGAAGCTCACCACTACACTGTGTGGTGGAGGAAGCTCACCACTACACTGTGTGGCGGAGGAAGCTCACCACTACACTGTGTGGTGGAGGAAGCTCACCACTACACTGTGTGGCGGAGGAAGCTCACCACTACACTGTGTGCTGGAGGAAGCTCACCACTGCACTGTGTGCTGGAGGAAGCTCACCACTACACTGTGTGCTGGAGGAAGCTCACCACTACACTGTGTGCTGGAGGAAGCTCACCACTGCACTGTGTGCTGGAGGAAGCTCACCACTGCACTGTGTGCTGGAGGAAGCTCACCACTACACTGTGTGCTGGAGGAAGCTCACCACTGCACTGTGTGCTGGAGGAAGCTCACCACTACACTGTGTGCTGGAGGAAGCTCACCACTACACTGTGTGGTGGAGGAAGCTCACCACTACACTGTGTGCTGGAGGAAGCTCACCCCGTGTTATTTTACACTGTTTGTTGTTGACGAGGTTTTCCCGTCTCCGTGCCTCCAGGTCAGCCCATCAACCCTCAGTGCAGGATCTACCCCGAGGAGATGATCCAGACCGGCATCTCGGCCATCGACGGCATGAATAGTATCGCCAGGGGCCAGAAGATCCCCATTTTCTCCGCTGCTGGGCTGCCGCACAATGAGGTGAGAGCTAAGCCGCTTACTGGAGCGTCAGTCACACCGTTTCTAGGAATAATGCAGTCATAATGCGAGTAAAGTCTTTCCACGTGTCACATGACAAAGAGTTTCACTTCCTCCCTGGGTCTGGTCTGTGGACCAACGGAGGTTCACGACTCAGTATTTCTACAGACATTTCACAAGAGTCCAATGTCCCAGAGTGACTCTTCAAGTGGATAGAACTTGTATATGAGGTGAGTTTCCCCCGGGACCGCCCGCCCCACGCTGCAGCCCGCTGACCACCCTGAAGAACCAGTGAAAGGTGGAAGCACGGAGACTGGCAGGGTCACGGTCCACTGGGTGGACCTGAAGACCTGGACCCAGGGAAGCTCCAACAAAACAACAGGTGGAATCCTGTGTCCACGCCGCGGCCAGCTCTCTGTTCAGACTGCAGTGTGTCTGTGTGGTTCTCTCACATCCAGCAAACCAACAACATGGAGCCACATTTAAACAAGTGCTGTGGTCTGTTATTTCCTGCTACATGGAGGCTTTTGTCACAGTTTAAGTTTAAGTAGGACGGCTTTGGAAATTGTCCCAAGGCAAAAAAAAAAAATAATATGAAACAAACAATAGTCACAAAGACTATTCCATTGGTGAAATATTGATTGATTCAATCTTTTGAAGCACTCCACTACAATTGAGGTTTGTTCAGTGAAAGGCCATTGGCTGTTCTTTGTGCTCTTCAGCTTTAAGAAGGAGAAAGAGTGGTTTATTTAGAAACCAGCGCTGACCTCTGTATTCTTCTCTTCACTCCTGCAGTCCCCTCCATGTCAGCGCTCAGGGACAGAATTTAATGTTGTTAATGTGGCACAATGGAATACCATTGTCACACCGGAGGAGCTCTGGATGTCGTCCTCTATTTTAGGAGCTCGTTTGATGGTCACTGAAAATACAGCTGGAAATATCACTTCTCATTGAGGGAAAAGGCATTTCCTAACTTCTGTCAACTTCAAGCAGAAGTATTAATAACTCAGCATTAAAATTTAAAGATGACCACCAGTTTTTCACATGAAAAACAAAAATAGCCATTTTATTTCCTCTAAATCAAATGTGTTGAATATTGTTCCTCACAATCTGCTGAACCTACGCGATTCATATTCTATAGATGGTTAAAGACACTTGTGCAACATGTTGAGAAGATGAAATTGAGTTTTAACGCACTCATGTCGGGTGTGGGAGGATGAACTTTGCCCCTTCATAGACACTTGAATACATTATTTTCCTTTTTTTATCAGTTTCTTTATGAATGTGAAAATAATGATCCACACTCCGATTCCTTTAAGCCTCATTAGAGTCAAATACTCCAAACAAAGTTTACAGTCTCATTCCATCTGAGACGTAGATTAAGTAAGCATTTATCACATACAATAATTTCTGTTGCTCCATCAGAATAATTATTGTCATTAGGAGGCTGTGTCTGAGGACTTTAGATGTAATGAGTAGTGATGTTTTGATCCCGTTTGGACCGCGGCTGAATTTCTTACTGTCCCAGCCTCCAGTCGGGATGTTCCTCAGCCGAGGGGCGTCCCGCGGCAGGAACATCGGAGAACAAACAAACTAACACAAGCAGTTTCATTAATCAGGGGTTTCTCCGATGCGCTTTGTCTGAAGTGCCCTGATGTTTGATTTTTATTGGTCTGAAAACGAGACCAGCACCGATGGAAATGTGGTTTGAATTGATACTGTGGTCCAGCAGTAATGTTTTGATTGGACAGGACGCTCCACACCCTGATGTGGACCCGCTGGCCTGCGGGGAAAAGGTCTCCGTACGCCTGGAGGGGTGGATCTGCGTCACGTCACTTTAAATGGTTCCACCTTCTGCCTCAAGACCTAAAAGAGCCCTTTCTGTCCTGGACCATGAACACCAGCACAAGAAACTTTGATCACTGCACACAGTCTGGGAGGCAGATCCACGGATTGAGGGTGGAAACTTGATGACACAGCAGATTTGTGTTGAGCACCAACAACTGGCTCGTTATGGACTCTGTGTTGGATGAAAGCTTTGTCGGACTTGTGACAACTGCACTGGTTTACAAAGGTTTTCTCTGAAATGCCACATCGACATCTAAGAGTCACAATTAGTGAAGTAATTAGGAATAGATTGAATATTCTGTAAGTATTCAGTGTGGATCCTCCACGAGGTCCACAATAATCCACTTCCTGGTGTGGGACTTTTATTGCTGCGTCAGCATCAGGACAGCTACTGTGGAAGATCTGCATCTTCCATGGTCTCTGAGGCGTGAAGGAACAAATGGAAGCTATCATGGGCTACTTCAATACGGAGATAAAACATAATGTGCAGGACAGTTATTCACATTGAGCATAGTTCAAATCCCACTTTAATGAAATCTCAGTATGTAACGCAAGAAGCTGCAGTTTCCAATTCAAATTGATTTTGATAAATGAATTGAGTAAATGTTAAAGATGGCAGGAGTAATGTGCTGCGCTCTTCTTGATGCTGAGTCACTGATGCAAATGCATTGAGCTGTTTTCTCCAGGAGTTTCCTCCAAGATGACGCCTGCTGTGTTTCCATGCTTCCAGATTGCTGCACAGATCTGTCGCCAAGCCGGCCTGGTGCAGAAGTCCAAGGATGTGATGGACTACAGCGCCGACAACTTTGCCATTGTGTTTGCAGCCATGGGGGTAAGCGGCATTCAGCCTTTCCAAGCCCATCTGTGGCTCTAATCCCCCTCTTAACCCTGACGTGACACCCTGTTCCTGCTCTCCCGCCCCGAGCTCCGTCTTTATTCACCAGGTGATTCGACCTTAAATCCCTCTCGTTACTTCTGCACCTCTGAGCATATCCCTCAGCCATGTAGACGGGTTACTAATTCAACAGGCAGCCAGTGTCGGGTTCTCCGCTCTTCAGCTGCTTGACCTCCTCCACACACACACACACACAAACACCGAACGGTAATCCACGGCTCGCTGTGGTTCGTCTTGACAGCACAGCTGTTCACAAACATTTCAACACGGTCAGCACAGCAAAGCTCCAATGGCTCATGTTTTTCATTATAGCTTTTATTTTTCGCCCACTTCCATCAAAAATCCACCCGTTCATCCTCTTCACCACTTCATCCTGTTCAGGGAGTCGCTCACACCCAGCTGAAGGTGACTGCAGGTTACACTGGACACGTCCACAGTCAGTCAACAACTTTCCCTTTTTTCTATTTAAATATAACATCCTCTGGCCAGGGCTGGTTCTGACCCGGTCCATTCAGAACCACATGGTTCCCCTCCGTCCCTCTGAACAGAGATAGATAGATAGATAGATAGATAGATAGATAGATAGATAGATAGATAGATAGATAGATAGATAGATAGATAGATAGATAGATAGATAGATAGATAGAGGGATGGAGGCTTGAGAAGAAACGCTGCTGGTTTCCTGGTTTTCAGACTCTGAACCAGCAGAAAGTTTCACAAGCAGCTCATCGGTCATGGTCAGTGCTTCCTGCTGAGGCTGGACCAGGGTCATGTCACAAAGCATTATGGGATGGATCCACTGACTGAATGGCAGCAGATAAACCATTAGTTTCCACTTTATTCAGTCTTTCTGTGAACTGGACAGTCTGACCTGTGTGTCAAACTATTCACACTTCAATTCACCTCCTCACTCAGACTGTAGGTGGGCTCCACTTCTTCCTCTTCACAGAAACACATCAACGGCTGTCCAGGTTTCCATATTTAATCTGATTACCGCTTCAAGTTAAAAGGCAGGGACACGTCTGTCCTCCATGCTGATGTTATCTTTTGTGTCTCAGGTCAACATGGAAACTGCTCGTTTCTTCAAGTCGGACTTTGAGGAGAACGGCTCCATGGACAACGTCTGCCTCTTCCTCAACCTGGCCAACGACCCCACGTAAGACCGCCTGCCAGGAAAACACACACTCCTTGTATAAAGTGTTTCCTGTGTGCAATGGAATCACGCCCTGGTCTTTGTGTCACCCCACCAGCATCGAGCGAATCATCACCCCCCGCCTGGCGCTGACCACAGCGGAGTACCTGGCCTACCAGTGTGAGAAGCACGTCCTGGTCATCCTCACTGACATGAGCTCCTACGCCGAGGCTCTGAGAGAGGTAGCGCCATCTTACATCCTCACTTTCACTTTAGAACAGCTGTGTGCAGTCGTCTGTCCTGCTGGAGCGAATGAAGCTGATTGTCTGTCATTAACTGACGCGACTCGCCAATCTGAGTTCATGTATTGAGTTCAACGTTCTACGTTTGGTGTGTGAGGTCCATCACGAAGTGTGGTGACGGGAGCAGGGAAGGAGTATGAGGCAGAAGGAATGCTGGGAAATTAGTTTGAGACAGTAAAAAGTAATATAATTTAAATGGCAGAAGATGATCATCCGTGTTTCTCTGGCATTATATTACTTAGAGACTTGCCTCGATGTTGTGTTTATTGCAGGGTTCAGTGTCTTCTGACTTCTTTTTCCTCTGATCTTTAATTCTCAGACTTAATGCGCTCTCACATTTCTCTTCTGTTTACTGCCTTATTTGTTGTTTTAAAACACCATCTTAAATTTCAGTTGGGAATAAACACCGAATCCGCTCTGAGGACTGCAGCAGCAGTACAAGCATGAAACAAGGAGCCACAGTAAAAACCATGTGCACCATTAGCACAGCGGTGATATGCTCAGTAAAGTCCTGAGCTTTGCGCTGAAAGGGAGGATAATGTGTCCTTCATTCTTCTAGGAAATACCTTAACTTCATTATTGTTCACCAGGCTCTAAAAGGAAATGCTCCCCCACCCACTGCCCTCCTTTCTCCCTGCGTTGAGGAGTCAGGCCCTCTAACTACCTCCTTTGTGTTTCTGTGATAATCCATTTATGTTGCACAGTTTGCTGTCTCAATATGTCGGCAACACAATGCAGCTTTTTATCAAACGGTGCACGTGCATGTGCATTTTCCCCTTTCCTGCGTCTGTTGTCCATAACCTTGGCACACGAGTGGCTGCACCAATCGTCAGCCAGGGTTCGGGCAACTTGATGGGTGATTCAGCACGTACAAAGAGCCAGGACATTAACATTTAACTTCTGCTCCCATTCACACTGCTGAAGGTTGAGTTCTGCTTTGAATCCCTGCTCGCGAGTGTGCAGCCTGCCCATCAACCTTTGAATCCAAGGATGAATGGGATGCGTTTCCTCTCCCTCTTGCTCTGGATTCACTTGACTTCTGGAACAAGGTTTTCCTTTTGGTCATTTTTGTGGAGGGTCTGCGAAGAGAAAGGCAACATTTCCAACCAGCTGTTTGCCTCATCTCCTCCATAATGAAGGAGTTGCCGTCACTTGACTCCCGGAGGGAAAAAATTTCCTTTTTTTTTTTTTTTTTTTTAGGAAGCGTATGGCTAAAAGACGGAACCATTACTAAACATAGTCAATAAGTTTTAGTTAACTCCTTGTCTCACAAAGCTGTTCAGAGGAGCAA
Source organism: Blennius ocellaris (assembly GCF_963422515.1). Taxonomy (NCBI): domain Eukaryota; kingdom Metazoa; phylum Chordata; class Actinopteri; order Blenniiformes; family Blenniidae; genus Blennius; species Blennius ocellaris. The sequence goes on along the minus strand of NC_137662.1, from coordinate 395,804 downwards.
ACACATTCAGGATTTCTTCGGTGAGGTCATCCCATCCAGAGCTCTCGCTTCAGCTTCAAGATGGTTGAGTCATTAAATGTTCTCCTCACATGCACATGACAGTGGAGGGGTACATTCTCACACCCACCCAGAATCCTGCATGTTGTCCTTCATCGACTCCTACATTTTCTTCTGCTCCCTCTTTGGCCAGGCGGTCACAGTGTTGTCATCCACACATCGCACACAAGTCTTCAGCAGTGTGTGTTTGGCAGCTTTCTATGAGAACCAGCGTGACCTGCAGAAGCTGGCGTGCTGAATCAGAGCAGCTTTCTCTCTCCTGCCTCTCAGGTACAGCCTGGAGAAGCTTTAGTTCCAGTCGTTTCCGTCTCAGCAAGTCTCATTCCTGAGAGTGAACATGTTCAGCGTCTTCCCGCTATGAACAGACGCTCAGCGTTACTGCTGGCACTGGTCTCAATGTTAAGGCTGATAGAACAGCCTTTGCAGGTAGTTTCGGGATCTGCAAGTGTTTTCGTGGAGTTAATAGAACTTGATTCAGTTCCTCCTGCTGCCACGCTGCAGACTAGAGGCTCGGGTGTCTTGTTAGCAGGGAGCTCCTCGTGACCTGCCTGTGCTTCCCTGTGCGCCGCCTCTCAGGTGTCCGCCGCTCGAGAGGAGGTGCCCGGGCGCCGAGGCTTCCCCGGCTACATGTACACTGATCTGGCCACCATCTACGAGCGCGCCGGCCGAGTGGAGGGCAGGAACGGCTCCATCACCCAGATCCCCATCCTCACCATGCCCAACGACGGTAAGTTAGCAGCCCGAAGTCCCCCCAGCAAGGCAGCCGCTTCACCACCGAGCAGACCTCTCAAATGGAACCAAGAGGTATGTTTGATGCTGGCGGTTACCATAGCAACCCCCTGAAAAGTTGAACTGGAGTCCCCATTGCAGGGAGGCGATTGTTCTGCTTCCCTTCCCCCAGGTATATATTTTTGGTAAACGTCTCCACTGAACAGTGAAGACGTTTACAGCAGGACCGTTTCATGTTCCTCACTCTGCTTTGGCTTCTTCAGTGACCCCCGGTGCTTTTTATTTCCTCACAGACATCACTCACCCCATCCCCGATCTGACCGGCTACATCACGGAGGGTCAGGTCTACGTGGACCGACAGCTGCACAACAGACAGGTAACCGACATCCACATCTTCACCTTCATGCAGAAAACCACTTGATGTCTGATGGTGGCTGGAACGTTTCTGAACCCGCTCTGAACCGGTTCCGAGTGGGACCCGAGTCCTGTTTAAAGCAGGTGGTCGGTTCTGCTGGTCTGAATTCAGGATCCAGTCATGAACGTGTGTGAAACTCCAACTGAAGACCAGCGTGACTGGGACAGAAGGAGTCCTGCAGCAGCTCGGTTCAAAGTGAACAACAAGCTCCAGAAACATCTGAATGAGCTTTACACACTTTCATTCAGAGGAGATCTTATTCATCTTCAGACTGTAAATCAAACTGAGATACGAACAAATCCAGTCAAGGCTGTAAACATTGACACTTCAGGATCTGGTCAAATGGAACTGAAGCAGGGAATGAAAACTGAACCGACACTTTACAAACTGTGTTCATGAATGAAAAGTGATCAATGTGGAAACTGCCGTTTCACTCCTGAAGATTTGGTGTGGAATTGAGAAAAAGGCCTGATCGTCATCATATTCATATTCATTTGAGTAAGATTGATATAAAGACGAGGATTAACACATGTGAAACTCTTTGATTCTCATGTAAACACATGTGTCTCCTCTTGAAAATAATATTTAACGTTTATTTGTCGATGCGTTGGTAAAATATCAAATAAGAAAAATCAACTACAATGTTTTTGGTCGGAAAAGTATTAAAGTAAGCACATTGTGTCAAAACACTAACTTGTGAACTCTGGAAAGGGAAAAAAAAAAAGGTGACAGAGGCTGAGGATGAGTCAGCAGCTCCACCTCCCACCATGAAGAGGTGACGGAGGCTGCTCCCTCCAGTTGACCACGATTGACTCCATCCCTCCCTCGGGATGTGGTCCGAGGCTCTCAAAGCATGAAAACAGTAGCTGCAGTGCCGGACTTGTCCACTAGGGGTTGACTGCTGGCAGTTTTGTGTTAGTTGAGTCTCAGTTAGTCTGATGAATGTCGGGGTCGTTTCTTCTAGTTGTCTTTGAGGTATTTTATCATTCATGTTCCTGGCACCTCATAACAATGTTGAGAAAATTGCTTTATCAGCATGACAATCATTGATTTGATGATTAAATTTGAGAATTTCTGTCTAAATTCTTCTCGTCAAAGTGTTTTCAGGATGTGCGGCGGGTTTGTTGCTGGCTTGACGTCAAACTGACAGCAAAACGTTAGCGCTCACAAGCGTACTTTCCTCCAGATCTACCCGCCCATCAACGTGCTACCGTCACTGTCCCGTCTCATGAAGTCGGCCATTGGCGAGGGGATGACCAGGAAGGACCATGCCGACGTGTCCAACCAGCTGGTGAGAGGCCACGCCCACCTCCTGCAGCTCTGCCCCCCCCCACTGTTTAGCAGTCATCACCAGAGAGTGTGTGTGTGTGTGTGTGTGTGTGCAGTACGCCTGCTACGCCATTGGGAAGGACGTCCAGGCCATGAAGGCCGTGGTGGGGGAGGAGGCGCTCACCTCTGATGACCTGCTCTACCTGGAATTCCTGCAGAAGTTTGAGAAGAACTTCATTGCTCAGGGTGAGAAAAGCTCACATTGTTTACCTTCATGTTCCTCATCGTTCAGAGGGAAGAGTTTGTGACACTGACTGGAGTGAAGGAGGAACTTTCCCCTGGTTTCTGTTGAAGTAATCTGTGAGGAGGAAACACTGTGGTAACGCGAACAGCTGGGCTCAATACACCTTACCAGTGATCAACCACTAACCCTCCAGTAATCTCCCAGTAATCTACAGTAATCTACTACTCATCGTCACTAATCCTCCAGTAATCTACCAGTAATGTTCTAGTAATCTACCGGTAATCTACAGTAATGCTCCAGTAATATACCAATAATCCTCCAGTAATATACCAATAATCCTCCAGTAATATACCAGTAATCTACAATAATGCTCTAGTAATATACCAGTAATCTACAATAATGCTCTAGTAATATACCAGTAATCTACAATAATGCTCTAGTAATATACCAGTAATCTACAATAATGCTCTAGTAATATACCAGTAATCTACAATAATGCTCTAGTAATATACCAGTAATCTACAATAATGCTCTAGTAATATACCAGTAATCTACAATAATGCTCTAGTAATATACCAGTAATCTACAATAATGCTCTAGTAATATACCAATAATCCTCCAGTAATATACCAATAATGCTCCAGTAATCTACAACTAATCCTCCTGTAATCTTCCGGTAATCTCCCACTAATCCTTCAATAACCATCCAGTAATCTTCCAGTAATCTACCACTAATCCTCCGGTAATCTACCACTAATCCTCCAGTAATCTTCCGGTAATCTCCCACTAATCCTTCAATAACCATCCAGTAATCTTCCAGTAATCTACCACTAATCCTTCAGTAATCCACAAATCCTCCAGTAATCGGGTTTTCAAAAGGTTTGATCCAGATAAAAATGATCTGGAATGATAACACACACACACACACACACACACACACACACCCTCTTCTGGCAGTCCGCTCATCTGAGACCTACAATAAATAAATAAAAACATTACTCACAAACACTATGCATTGAGGATATTTAGAACAAGTTTCAACTTGGATGTATTGAATTGAATAAAAAGGCTTCCTGTCAAACACACAGTCATTTCAGAGTTCTTCATGTGATGTGGAGAGACCAGCTTGTCTGAGCTTGGCCTTGAGGAGGCGGAGCTCAAGTCCGGCCTTAGTTTGCTGTAGTTTGGCGACAGTCAGTTGTTCCTCTGCCAGACCAGTCTGTACTTCTGCACTTTCAGTCTCTTTTTGCAGAAGTGCCTTGTAATCCTCATCACTTCAAGCCCTTCCTCTGAGATCCTGTGGCAACTGCTGCTCACTCTACCAGTGAGGATCCAGCTTCTCCCTCAGTAACACAGTGTGCTCTCTGGACCAGCCTTAGGAGGGACTGGCTGACTCTCCTCCTCAATCCCAGCCTCCCCATCCCCTACAACCCCTTGAATACCATGCAGAGCTTGTGACCTCTCACCTCCACATGTGTGTACTCTCCCCTCTTGAAGGGCTTGTTGCCTGTTTGGGGGTTTGTGGCTTCAGCATGGTCCTTCGTTGCCCCGGCCTTAAGATTCTTGCATCGAAGTTTTATTTGGTCTGTGGTCCGCCTCTGGCCGGACCCTATGGCATTCACGTTTTTGGTGATTAAAATCCAAACATCTTTTTTTTCTTTTTGTTGGTATCTCCACCCTTAGCAGAATGAAAACGTCCCACTATTGTGTCATAATGGCACCTAACGCGCTCTAGTGGTACGTTGGTTTCGGCAGCAGTGAAATGACCGCTTCTTGAGTCCATGGTTCCATTGTTTTACTATAGTGAACATTGTTTGTGTTGTCGTTTATGTGTAGGCCTTGGGTCTGATTGCCTCAATTGAACACAAGCCAAAACAAATCAGTCATAACGGGTGTGTTTGAAAAGACCTATTGCAAAGCCATTTAAATCAGCCTTTCTCAGACGATTCACAGAGACGGTGGAATGGCAGGTGTTGTCCACCGCCACCACTTTGCCAGGAGAGGATACTGTCAGAGGGTGTATGTTGAGGGTACCAAACCACTGGAGCAATACACCACTGAGGAGCTGTATGGCCCGGTTTCGCTTTGGGAAGGCTGATATCGACTACCTTGTGAAACGTATCCGGCCAAAACGACAACACAGAACCCAGAGGAGTCACGGTCTGTCTGTGGAAGACCAGATCCTCATTGCTCTCCGATTTTATGAATGTGGAACTTTCTACCAAGTTGTTGGGGACTCTCTGGGAGTGGCTGATTGTGGTAGGCTGGGAGTCCTACCATGGCTGATGACATCAAATACGCCGGCGCAGACGCGCTTCAACACCGCTCATTGCAGAGCAAGATGTGCAATTCAGCGTTTGAATACAATTCTTAAGAGGCGCTTTGCATGACTTGAGAGTGGAACCACAGAAGGCATGAAACCTACTTCTTGCCTGTATTGTACTGCGCGACATCTCTACCAAGCCCAATGTCCCTCTCTGTGTTGACAATGATGCACCTGAGCCCCTTGGAGACCCTGACCAACCTCCTGCATCCTCCCAGGACGAGCAACAAGTTAGACCCTATTTCTGATTTGGATTTGTTTTAGATTTCAAAAACCAGTGCTGCTAAAGAACAAAACAAAAAAAAATATGTAAACAAAACAATAATATTTCTGATTGTGATGAAGACACATTCTTTGTGGTCAATATTGGCAGCTGTTTGGGGGATTATTTTATGAGGCCAAACTCCTTCTACTTTGCTGTAGGCCTATACTGAAAGGCTGTTATGTAATCAATGTAGCCTGATGGATGAACAAATCAAATTAAAACCTTGTGAGTAAATAGGATATCTTGTAGGCCGGTGGTCCCCAACCCCCGGGCCGCGGACCGGTACCAATTGGTATTGGGCCGCCCAAGAAATAATTAATTATTTCCGTTGAATTTATAATCTGAGTCTGAACAATCTTTTATTTTGAAAAATGACCGGAGTCTCTCGGTTACATCTCGGTCACCTGAGCGCCAAACATTTAACCCACAAGCTAGCAAAATGAGCAAAAATCAGACGTCTATGGAAAGTTTCTTTTGGAAGGGGAAAAGGGTGAAGAGACAGAAGGAGAGCCGACAACTTTCAAGAAAAAAAGTTTTTAACAGACAGTACCAGGAGTTCTACTTGAAGTATGGATTGATGGCGACAGGTGATTCCCGCAGACCAACCCGCTCTGCATAATATGAGGCCAACGGCTCTCTAACGAGGCAATGGAGCCTTCAGAACTGCTTCGCCACTTGCAGACCAAGCACCCTGGATTAAAAAACAAGCCCCCGGAGTATTTTGAAAGAAAAAAACAGGAACACGAAAGACAGAAGAAATGACTGGCGGCCACCACATCAATTAATGCGAATGCACAGAGTTTTATTATATTCGCAATATAAACAATCTACGAAACCCCCACCCCCCCCACCCCCCCCGGATATTTCCAGATATCCAGATATTTGGGATCAAAGTGATCCGAGTCCTACTACAAAGTTGTGAAAAACCCAAACTAAAGGTTAGAACCGGATCAAAACCAAGATTGGATTACGTGCTCTAATCCAATTAAGTAATCGGTTTTTACTTTTGGAAAAATCCATTTTCAAGATTTGATCCAATCCGTTATCCAAAATCTGAGCGGATTACTTTTGAAAAACCGGGCCCTGTGGTAATCCAGTGAGTGACTCGGCAGCTAAGCCTCCTTTACACCATGAAATCAGTCAGGATGCTGGAACTGGTGAAAACAGTTAGAAACAAATCATTTAGTGTCAGTAGGTCTGCAGTGGGTTCACTGAGTCACCTATCCAGGTGAATGAGTGAACCCCCCCCCCCCCCACATGAGTGCAGGGTGGGGTCAGACCTGGCCATTGATCCACTGGTTGATCCATTTAAACAGTATTTTAAGATGTATCTGAAGACGAGCAGCCATCGGTCATTGTCAATGTTTGGTTCTTGGTCTGATGGAGGATTTCAACCTACACACACACACACACACACACACACACACACACACACACACACACACACACACACACACACACACACACACACACACACACACACACACACACCAGTCTGATGGCTTCATTACATGGTCATGTCAATGAGACAACGTGATCGCTGATAAACAGTGGCATGATCCAGTACACCTGAGTGACCTCCAGTCCAGGTTTCCAACAGGGGGCGCCACAGATCAGTGGTCTCCTCCCTGGACACTATTGATCCATCAAGGTTCTTTTCTTCCACTAAACAAAGTGTAGAGACGCTTTCATCTTCCTGCCAAGTACAGAACAAGAGGAGTGGATCCCCCCCCCCCCCCTCATGTTTATATATTACTCCCCCCCAGGTCTATGATACAACCCCCCCAGGTCTATATTTTAGACCCCATCCCCCCACCCCAGGTCTATATAATACAACCCCCCAAAAGCTATATATATTACTCCCCCAGGTCTATATGGTAGTACTCCCCCAAGGTCTATACATTACCCCCCTCTCCCCCCCAGGTCTATATGGTAATAACCCCCCGTCTCTCTCCCCCCCAGGTCTATATGATAATAACCCCCCCGTCTCTCTCCCCCCCCAGGTCCGTATGATAACCGCACTGTCTATGAGACTCTGGACATCGGCTGGCAGCTGCTGAGAATCTTCCCTAAGGAGATGCTGAAGAGGATTCCTCAGAGCACCCTGGCAGAGTTTTACCCCCGAGAGTCTGCAGCCCGCCACTGAGCCCCCCCCAACCAACCAACCAACTCCCCCCATTAGATGTTCTGTAGCTTCTGTGTGTGTGTGTGTGTGTGTGTGTGTGTATGTGTGTGTCACAAAGTGAACCTATCGTTATATCAGAGCAGTCTCCTTATTTATTGGAGTGTTCATGCTGAACCCCCCCGCCCCCCCCCCCATTGATGTTTACATTCTTTACATTTCTGATTTGTGTTTCAATAAGATGATATATATATAAGAGAAGAAACATTCCCATTGGTCAAACTAATTACTTGTTGTGCTTCCTGGGTGTTTTGTGTTTGTGTCCATGAATAAATTAAATTATGAGAAAGAAAAAGTTTTGTTGTTTTTCTTTGGGGGGAGTCGGAATGATCCGAGCAGGTTTACGCTTCTTCAGACGACACTGAAATAAAGGTGAAGACTGAAGCTGTGACCAGAGTTTCCGTTTCAGGTCAAAGGTCATCGGGCCTCCGTCCGCTGAGGAGAAGCCCGGTGGATCGAGGACGTGGTTTTGGACGGGATCCCCTTGGTGTCCCATCTTTTCTCATGTTTCCTGACATTGAAGTCTTACGTTCCAAAAACATATATGATCACAAAACATTCATTTCTCTGTGACGATGGAAGGAAGTTGTGTGTGACAGACTGAGGTGAATTTGTACTTTATGTTAATTATTATCCCCCGCCGTGGCTGATAGGCCCCGAAGGGGGATCTTGAAACAGTCTCTGTCCGTCCGTCCGAACGTTTCTACCTATATCTCGGCAACCCCTGGGCCCACAGTGACCAAACTTCACATGTGGATACATCTCAGAGGGGGAAGGGATACTATGGTGACCTTGACCTAATTTGCATATTAAGTAGGTCACAGGGTCACGAAGTGCTTAAAAACACATGTTGGGCTCTGGAGGCCTAGGCTTTTGAGCTAGGGCTCTGAAATGTTATACACACATGATACACACTCCAGGGATAACCTCCAGTACACCAAGTGACCTGACCTTGACCTTGAAGATCGGTAGGGTCTGAAGTTTGCTCGTCATGGTTGCACAATACATGTATTTTCATATAAACATTTCTCAGCAGTTCCTGGGCCCACAGTCACCAAACTTCACACATGGACACTCCACCTGGGGAGAAGGGGCACCATGGTGACCAGGACCTCATTTGCATATCAGGTCACAGGGTCACTAAGTGCATAAAAACACCTTTTGGGCTCTGGAGACGTATTTTGACATAGCTTATGAAGAAGACCTTTCAGATTCTACATAATGATCTACTAGGACCCATGGAACACCCTCTAGTGTACCAAGTGTGCTGCCTTAGAGCTGGCTTTGTGAGAAAATAGAAAGCCCTCCGGCGGGGGATTAGCCCAGCAACGGCCTTCTTGTTAGTGCTTGATATAATGGGAATTAACATTTTGTAAGTGATCGTTGATTCATGCATGTCTATTATAACCACTGTTCACTGGTTCACACCTGCAAGACCACGAGTCTTTGTATTATTGACACTGTACCACTCTGAGACTCTTCAAGGTCTCTGGGCCGGGGGACGTCTGGTCTGAGACTCCTGCTTCAACTGTGTGAACCACATAGAAGTGTAACCACACACACACACACACACACACATGCCTGGGAACCAGTGTTAACCTGCTTTGTTGTATCTGTGTATGAAAATGTATCCGCCTACTTTAACTTTGAATATAACTGGGCAGTGAAATGAAGATGTTGGCAGATGGATGAACTTCAGCTCCGGAGGTGATTTCATTTCTCTGTCCTTGTACAAGCTGACTTATTGTTTTGACTCTTTATTGCTCTCCATACTGGGGTTGTCGCTCTTCTCTCATTCTTGCAGGTTTTTTACCTAACACAGACGAACAACAAAGGCTCCTTTAACTCCCACAATGCATCCTGTTTTCAACAAACCCCATGATCCTGACATGAGAAATCCTCCGTCCTGCACTTTGTCTGTGGTTGTAAAGATTCTCCATAAATCCAGTTTTTATCCAGTTTACTCAGAAACTAAGACCATCTGCTCACTTTAGTAAGTGGAAACAGTTTAGAAAGATTTGACTTTAAGATTTGTGTCTCAAAAGTAGGAAAGTTAAAGCAGTTTATTTTCTTCGCCATGTGACTTTATTGGGTTTGGTGGAGAAACTCCAGCCCTCTATCAACACGCTGCTCTTATCTCACCTGCTCACACCTGCTCAGGTGTGTCAGCACTTCCTGATCAGCACTTCCTGCTGGACGTTGGACTTCACGGCTGCAGAGGAACCAGACGGAGTAAACGGGCCTCAGCTGCTCACTGAAGGTAAGTTCTGCTTCAATTTACTTTGAGGAGCTGTGAAGCAGCAAGAGAAGCTGGAGGAGCGACTCCGTCCTGGAGCCAGGGAACAAATCGGACTGGAGTAGGGAACACCGGACTGGAGCCAGATAACCAACCGGACTGGAGCCAGAGAGCCAACCGGACGTGAACAGGGAACAAACCGGACTGGAGTAGGGAACAAACCGGACTGGAGTAGGGAACAAACCGGACTGGAGTAGGGAACACATCGGACTGGAGCCAGATAACCAACCGGACTGGAGCCAGAGAGCCAACCGGACGTGAACAGGGAACAAATCGGACTGGAGTAGGGAACAAACCGGACTGGAGTAGGGAACAAATCGGACTGGAGTAGGGAACAAACCGGACTGGAGTAGGGAACACATCGGACTGGAGTAGGGAACACATCGGACTGGAGCCAGATAACCAACCGGACTGGAGTAGGGAACAAATCGGACTGGAGTAGGGAACAAACCGGACTGGAGTAGGGAACACATCGGACTGGAGCCAGATAACCAACCGGACTGGAGCCAGGGAACAAATCGGACTGGAGTAGGGAACACATCGGACTGGAGCCAGATAACCAACCGGACTGGAGTAGGGAACAAATCGGACTGGAGTAGGGAACACATCGGACTGGAGTAGGGAACAAATCGGACTGGAGTAGGGAACACATCGGACTGGAGTAGGGAACAAACCGGACTGGAGCCAGATAACCAACCGGACTGGAGCCAGGGAACAAATCGGACTGGAGTAGGGAACACATCGGACTGGAGCCAGATAACCAACCGGACTGGAGTAGGGAACAAATCGGACTGGAGTAGGGAACACATCGGACTGGAGTAGGGAACAAATCGGACTGGAGTAGGGAACACATCGGACTGGAGTAGGGAACAAACCGGACTGGAGCCAGAGAAACTGGACTGGAGCTGCATTATGGAATGAAACATGGATTTATGTAATATATGTTCATTATGTAATAATGCTGTATTTTGTACACACTTGTGACATATTGTACTTACAAAATGTGGCTGTTCCACTTTTTTCTTTAAGAAAATGTCATAATTTGGTGCATCATGTCATAAATGTTGCCCTTCATCTGTAGACACGGTTCAGTGTTTGAGTTGTGTGTCACTCTTTGCTCTGCTTGAGTTCTGCCAACACAGCGATGGGAGAATCAGGAGTTTTAAATGATTGGCCAATCAGTATTTCCAGCAGTCATCTCTTTTTTTCTTGAAATTAAAGCAGATTGTAAATTAAACCAGATAGTTAGCGCCACTGAGTGCATTTAATCATTTAACTTGCATTCTGTAATAACTGTTGCAATATGAACAAATGTTATTACAAATGTCAGTATCATTACATAATGAGTTGAAAATGTATTACATTACTATAAAACGCAGCGTTATTACATAATGTGGAGCTACGAGGACAAACAGTCTTCTGTTGCTTCTGTATCTGAGCCCATCATCATCATCATCATCATCATCATCATCATCATCAGAAGAAGAAGAAGAACTGCTCATACAATCCAGCAGGAAAAAGGAACAAACATAAATAACTTTGATGAAGAGGAGTTTCCCTCGTTTCCCTCCCAACGTTTCCACAGTCAAGGTGTCGACGGAAACGTTGATATTGTAACATGAAGATCAGCAGAAAGGCCGACAGTCTTGGTTTAGTTTGGATATTAAGTTTGAAGCACTTCCTGTCCATCAGATGGAGTTCAGACTCTAAACTAACAGCCACAGAGTCGCTGGCTCACCTGATTCACCAGACAAAGTTCACCTGGTTCACCTGGATTCAGATTCGTCTCCTCAGGAAGAAAAGGAACAACATGCAGGAGGAAGAAACAAGAACCAGAACTGAATCGAAGCTTCTTCCTCCTTTATTACAAAAGTAACTGAAGTATTTTGACGGTTTCAAGTACACACAGCCAACAGAGTACTTATATCCCCAGGCTGTGAACACAAAACAGTTTTTGCGGCAGTGGTAGGCTTTAATTGTTGATAAAACTGAATCACATGAACAATCTGCTATTTCTATTTTATGATCTCAGTTACTTTTCTAAAACTAAAAACGTATCCATAAATAGAACTGTGTGTTTTAACGAAGCATTTCTAGTCTTACCCCAACCTTTTAAAGAATTTATTACTGGGAAGGATTTCTATTCTATTCTATTCCTTGTTTTTTCTAAATATTTTGATTTGATAAAATGCAGCTGGGAGAAATCAGCCCCCCAGCGGACTGGGACCCCTGGAGGGCCCAGCCCAGCCTCTCAGAGGAACCAGGCTCCTCACTGGAGCCGCCCTGCAGGACAGACGGGGGAGAAGCGTCACGTCAGAGGATGAAAAGTCACATGTTGTATAAAGAGGAAGAGCAGCGAAGCCTCTTCACTGATCTGTGTGTCCACAGAAATGGCTGACCAGAAGGATGAAGCTCACCAGAGAGACCAGCAGGCAGCTGCCATGGAGGTAGGTGTTCATTCATTCATTCATTCATTCATTCATTCATTCATTCATTCATTCATTCATTCATTCATTCATTCATTCATTCATGTAGAAGGACATTCATTCATTCAGGTAGGTCAGTGTTCATTCATTCATTCATTCATTCATGTAGAAGGACATTCATTCATTCAGGTAGGTCAGTGTTCGTTCATTCATTCGTTCATTCATGGAGGTAGGTGTTCATTCATTGATTCAATCATTCATTCATGTAGAACAGGGGTCTCCAGCCCTGGTCCTGGAGGACCCCTGTCCTGCTGGTTTTAGTCTCTCCCTGCTTCGGCAGATCTGAATCTAATGATGATGTCATCACCAAGGTTGTGAAGAAGCTCAATAAGGAGCTCCTCATTACAATCAGGTGTGTTGAACTGAAAGGAGCTAAACCCTGCAGGACAGGGGCCCTCCAGGACCAGGGCTGGAGACCTGTGGTCATTCATGTAGAAGGTCAGTGGTCAAAACTACAGCCCTGATGCTAATGCTACTGAGCTCAGGCTCTGATGCTAATGCTACTGAGCTACAGCCTTTATACTAATGCTACTGAGCCAAGGCCCTGATACTAATACTTACAGGTGCGCAGGTTGGTCTTTGTTGTCAAGATTACTGCGTGAGCTCAGGACTGATGAGGGTTCAGTCTAGTAGACAGGAGTTTGGTCTCAAGGTAACATTGCAGAGAGATGCTTGGTCAGTTGGTGGGTGTGATGATTGACAGACATGGTCAGAGCTGCAGGTTGTGATGTTTCCTGTCTTCTTGTGTCAGTACAAGAGGCTGGAGCAGCAGCGTGACGAAGCTGTGGAGAAGCTCAACGAGTTCCAGCAAGGTGAGTCATCCTCTCACTGCTTCATCACCACTTCATTACTCCTTCATCACCACTTCAACCAACTGGAGTGAGCATCATCAACAGTGGCCAATAGTTACCTTCTTATTCAATCAGCCTGCTTACCGACTAACCAACCAATCACTAACCCACAAAGCAAGGACTGTCCAAACCTTACATGCAACATGACTTCCCACTGACTATCAGCAAAAGGAAGCAGATGGATGACTGGATTATCAGAAGCAGGGCCAGCTGAGCATCAGAGGATGGTTGGATAATGTTGTATGCTGGTTGGATGTTAGATGACGGTTGGATGATGTTCGACACTGGTTGGATAATGTTGCATGGTACTTGGATGACAGCTGGGTGATCTTGGGTGCTGGTTGGATAATGTTGGATGGTGGTTGGATGGCGTTTGGATGATGTTGGATACTGGTTGGATATTGTTGGTTGATCATTGGATTGTGGCTGGGTGATGTTGGATGCTGGTTGGATGATGTTGGATGGCGGTTAGAAGATATTAAATGCTGGTTGGATAATGTTGGATGATGTTGGATTATGGTTGGATGATGTTGGATGCCAGTTGGGTTATGGTTAGATAATGTTGGATACTGGTTGGATGACAGTTGGGTGATCTTGGATGCTGATTGGATTATGTTGAATGATGTTAAATGGCGTATGGACAATGTTGGATGGTGGTTGGATAACGGCCAGGTGATCTTGGATGCTGTTTGGATTATGTTGGATGATGGTTGGATATTGTTGGATGCTGGTTGGATGTTGGGTGATGTTCAACGCAAGTTGGATGTTGGGTGATGTTCAACGCAAGTTGGATGATGTTGGATGGTGGTTGGATAATGTTGGGTGGAAAGCTTCCCCGGTGTGGCTTTGCTGGAGCTCCACCCACTCTAAAAACATTCAGAACAAAACTGCAACGATTAAACTCTCCAGACCATGAAACCATGAAAACTCTTCCTCTTCAAACACACTCCAAAACAACGTGTTTAGCAGGTATTTGATATTTCTGTAATGATATCGGAAGTACAGGAATCATTCGTGAACTGCTACCAGATGGTACTGGAAGGAGAAGCAGCAGGTTTTCCAGAAGTGAAGTCAGTAGTGTGACGTTCAAATGATCAGAAGTCGACTTCACCTCGTTTCTGCACAAATTCACTTCAGTGGGTCAAACCATGTGAAGCAGTAGCAGTAGCAGTAGTAGCAGCAAGTAGTAGCAATAGCAGTAGAAATAGCAGTAGCAGTAGCAGCAAGTAGTAGCAGTAGTAGCAGCAAGTAGTAGCAGTAGAAATAGCAGTAGCAGTAGCAGCAGTAGCCGCAGTAGCAGTGGCAGCAGCAGTAGCAGCAGCAGTAGTAGCAGCAGTAGTAGCAGCAGCAGCAGCAGCAGTAGTAGCAGCAATTAGTAGCAGTAGCAGCAGTAGCAGCAGCAGTAGTAGTAGTAGCAGCAAGTAGTAGCTGTAGCAGCAGTAGCAGTAGAAATAGCAGTAGCAGCAGCAGCAGCAGCAGCAGTAGTAGCAGCAATTAGTAGCAGTAGCAGTAGCAGCAGTAGCAGTAGAAATAGTAGTAGCAGTGGTAGCAGCAGCAGCAGCAGCAGTAACAGCAGCGGTCGCAGTAACAGTAGCAGTAGTAGCAGCAGCAGTAGAAATAGCAGGAGCAGCAGCAGCAGCAGTAGCAGTAACAGCAGCAGTAGCAGTAGCAGTAACAGTAACAGTAGCAGTAGCAGGAGCAGCAGCAGCAGCAGTAGCAGTAACAGTAGCAGTAGCAGTAGCAGTAGCAGCAGCAGTAGCAGCAGTAGCAGTAGTAGCAGCAGTAGCAGTAGCAGTAGCAGTAGCAGTAGCAGTAGCAGTAGCAGCAGTAGTAGCAGCAGTAGCAGTAGCAGTAGCAGCAGTAGCAGTAGCAGTAGCAGCAGTAGTAGCAGTAGTAGCAGTAGCAGTAGCAGTAGCAGCAGTAGTAGCAGCAGTAGCAGTAGCAGCAGCAGTAGCAGTAGTAGCAGTAGCAGTAGCAGTAGCAGTAGCAGCAGTAGTAGCAGTAGCAGTAGCAGTAGCAGTAGAAGCAGCAGTAGCAGTAGCAGTAGCAGTAGCAGCAGTAGTAGCAGCAGTAGCAGTAGCAGTAGCAGCAGTAGTAGCAGTAGCAGCAGTAGCAGCAGTAGTAGCAGTAGTAGCAGTAGCAGTAGCAGCAGTAGTAGCAGTAGCAGCAGTAGCAGTAGCAGTAGCAGTAGCAGTAGTAGCAGTAGCAATAGTAGCAGTAGTAGCAGTAGCAGTAGCAGTAGCAGTAGCAGTAGTAGCAGTAGCAGTAGTAGCAGTAGTAGCAGTAGCAGTAGCAGTAGTAGCAGTAGCAGTAGCAGTAGCAGTAGTAGCAGCAGTAGCAGTAGCAGTAGTAGCAGTAGCAGTAGCAGTAGCAGTAGCAGTAGTAGCAGTAGCAGCAGTAGCAGTAGCAGGAGTAGCAGTAGCAGTAGCAGTAGCAGTAGTAGCAGTAGCAGTAGCAGTAGCAGTAGCAGTAGCAGCAGTAGCAGCAGCAGTAGCAGCAATAGCAGCAGTAGCAGTAGCAGTAGCAGTAGCAGCAGTAGTAGCAGCAGTAGTAGCAGCAGTAGCAGCAGTAGCAGTAGTAGCAGTAGCAGTAGCAGTAGCAGTAGTAGCAGTAGCAGTAGCAGTAGCAGTAGCAGCAGTAGTAGCAGCAGTAGTAGCAGCAGCAGCAGTAGCAGCAGCAGTAGCAGCAATAGCAGCAGTAGCAGTAGCAGTAGTAGCAGTAGCAGTAGCAGTAGCAGTAGCAGTAGCAGTAGTAGCAGTAGCAGTAGCAGCAGCAGTAGCAGCAGTAGCAGCAGTAGCAATAGCAGCAGTAGCAGTAGCAGTAGCAGTAGCAGTAGCAGCAGTAGTAGCAGCAGTAGTAGCAGCAGCAGCAGTAGCAGCAGCAGTAGCAGCAATAGCAGCAGTAGCAGTAGTAGCAGCAGTAGCAGTAGCAGTAGTAGCAGTAGCAGTAGCAGTAGCAGTAGTAGTAGCAGTAGCAGTAGCAGTAGCAGTAGCAGTAGTAGCAGCAGTAGCAGTAGCAGTAGTAGCAGCAGTAGCAGTAGCAGCAGTAGCAGCAGCAGTAGCAGTAGTAGTAGCAGTAGCAGTAGCAGTAGCAGTAGCAGTAGTAGCAGTAGCAGTAGCAGTAGCAGTAGTAGCAGCAGCAGTAGTAGCAGCAGTAGCAGTAGTAGCAGTAGTAGCAGCAGTAGCAGTAGCAGTAGTAGCAGTAGCAGTAGCAGTAGTAGCAGCAGCAGCAGTAGCAGCAGCAGTAGCAGCAATAGCAGCAGTAGCAGTAGCAGCAGCAGTAGCAGCAGCAGTAGCAGTAGCAGCAGCAGCAGCAGCCTGGCTGTGTGGTAATGGAGGTGTTGTTGGAGGAATCTCGAGCAGACAGGATAATGGCAGTGGAATTGCGCCGGCTGCTGATCCGGCTTTCATGGCGAATGAGTTTTTCCAGCTCTGCAAATTCTCCTCAAATGTTTTGGCCCAGCATTCAATTCTCCAAAATGATTTTCCTCACAGGTTGAATGCTTTGCTGAGGCCACTTTAGCAGAGACCGAATGTGAAACGGGGCACCGCATGTCAAAAGAGGGAGCAAATAGTTTGTCTTTGTGGCAGTGACAGTTGTGTGGATTTTCATGTGAATAAATGCGGCCTGTGAGGCACATTCACTGATTCTCCAGCCAAAACACATATTGTGTTTGACTTGTGCGTTAATAGAGGCTGCCTCACTGTGCCAAGCAGCTGCATATTAGGACCTATTACGTGATTTCATAGCTCTTAGAAAATTGCTCCTATTCACAACGAAACGGCTGGGGGTGGGGCAGCAGGGCCTGGGGGGGGGGGGGGGTGCGAGCGGGGGAGTGGGAGGACAGGAGAAAAAGCCCCCAACACACAATCATGCCTTTTCAATTGGCGATGGCAAGGTTGATGACAACATGACCATTGTGTTATAATGATAACACCACAAAGGCATCTGCCCCCCTCATCAAGGCTTCACAGCGGCTGCAGATACAATTTAATTCACTGCTCCGTTGGCGGCGCTGATACCATTATGCAGCACGTCGGCACAGGGGTAATCACTGTCTTTCCTGAGAGGAGGATGAAAAAAGACGGGCACAAAAAAAATAGGGGGGGGGGGGGGGGGGGGGGGGGGGTGTAGAGTGATGATGATGGGGAGGCCCAAACTTACAATTAAGACTGCCAGTTCTGACGTGTCGGCGCCCCGTGTGGACTCATACACTTTCAACACTTCCAGCTCTGTTTATTTACCATGGCTACCAGTAATTATAATTAACATGTCATTTAGTTCAAGGCGTCCTTTCGTAGGCTGCTGAGTGTGGCCGCCGCATTATGGAGACAGGCAGAGGTTGGGGATGAAAATCGGCGGCTAAGTGCTATTGAATGACTGATGCGGAGGGCGCCAGAGGAGCGTGGATATCGCTCTGCATTGGCGTTCATCAACTTCTTAATTAGGTGTCACCGGGGGGAAGGAATTGCCCGCAGCAATGGCACTAATGCTTAATTTCTCCCTCGCTCCACCACAATGTTTAATTAGTTAAGTGGCAGGGCATTCTTTAGGGGCGTTCTTCCTCTGCTGAGGTGTGATTGCAGCTTTAAACAACATCGCGCGCTGCGGTTTGGACTCTCCGCCATTACCTGGGCTTTGTTAAAGCACCCCTCTCGTCAATAGTCCTCACGTCAACACTGGATCGAACCCTGGTGAAGTTTGTGGCGTCGAGGGATTCGCTGGGAAGTCTTGGGCCGTGTTTGGACCGGGTGCCTAGAGCCTCCTGAAGCGGCTCGACGCCTCCTGCTGGGCGGCTCACAAAACACAAACACATTAGAGCCCAGCTGGTCCACGTCCGGCAGCTTTTAGCCTCATTTCTCTGGAGCTGCTGGCCAAACCTGCAGCTCTTCCTGGACGACCGTCGGAAAAAAGGAAAGAGCTCCTCACTTATTCACCATGCTGTGGCACTCCGGAGGCATCTGATTGGCTCCAAGAGACAATGACCTTCAACAGACAGGCAACATGTGGAAAGAAACACAAGAGTAATGAAAGTGTCCATGCCAAGTCCTCGTCTCAAGTCCAGAGACGTTGCTGAGCCGAGGACATGTTTCAAGAACACTTGCAGATGCAACAGCACAGATCTGTCCTCCGTTCAGTCTGAGCCACAATCCTACTCTAGTCTGATCAGATTCCTACAACACAGCTCTATAATATGATCAGAATCCTACACTACAGCTCTATAATATGATCAGATTCCTACAACACAGCTCTATAATATGATCAGATTCCTACACTACAGCTCTATAATATGATCAGATTCCTACACTACAGCTCTATAATATGATCAGATTCCTACACTACAGCTCTATAATATGATCAGAATCCTACACCACAGCTCTATAATATGATCAGATTCCTACAACACAGCTCTATAATATGATCAGATTCCTACAACACAGCTCTATAATATGATCAGATTCCTACACTACAGCTCTATAATATGATCAGATTCCTACACTACAGCTCTATAATATGATCAGATTCCTACACTACAGCTCTATAATATGATCAGAATCCTACACCACAGCTCTATAATATGATCAGAATCCTACACCACAGCTCTATAGTATGATCAGAATCCTACAACACAGCTCTATAATATGATCAGAATCCTACACTACAGCTCTATAATATGATCAGAATCCTACACCACAGCTCTATAATCTGATCAGAATCCTACAACACAGCTCTATAATCTGATCAGAATCCTACACCACAGCTCTATAATGTGATGAATAACAGCTAGAGAAGGAAACCCCACTATAAACACCTCCAGCAGGAAGTTCCTGATCTGTAAGAGGCCGTAGACCTGAGAAGGAAGTATTTTAACACATTTTCAGCCATAAATGAAACCTTTTCCAACATTTAGTCGTTTTCATGCCTTGATGTCAATTTCATGTGATGCGATTTAAAAAAAAAAAGAAAAAAAAAAAAAAAGAATTTCTCTCCAAAAAAAATATGTAAACAACTGCTTCCACCTCTACAAAGTGACATATTTCCTTTTCTTGTGTGTAAAATGTGAACAACTGTGAACATGAGTGCCGTCATGTGTTCACTGAGAAGCTCCAGGATATTTAAGAATGAGGAACCAGATCTGCTCCGTGCTCGTTGTAGTTTTATACCAGCGGCCCCCCCCCCCTTTCATACCTCCTTCCACTAAGTCACCTGGAGAATCTCTGGACATTCACCTGAACTCCATCCAGCATTGGAATTCTCCACTTCAGAATGTGAAGCAGTGATTCTCTGCTGGGGGGGTCGTGGGACTTTCCTCCCAGTGGAGCTCAGTTCTGTTCACGAGATGATCCTCGTGCTGCGTTTGTCCATGAAAACCTGGTTCTGTTAAGAAATGGAGGCGTCGCTGGAGCTGAAGGTTCTGGTTTCACCCTAAAAGAGAATGTGCTGCTCTTGTCTCCTCCTCGGGGGTTCAACTGGTTTCTCTCGTGGTTGTTCCCTGTCATCCATTCTGCCTGGCCCTGCACACTGTGATGACTGACTGAGTGAACGACTGACTGTTGAGGGTTTTCAGTCGTTAAAGACTGAATCCTGCCATTAGAGCATCAAAGCAGCTGCAGTTTCACACAAACGTCAAGTCAAGTTTCCAGAGATGCTGTTGTTCCCTGCAGTGTCCTGCCTTTCTGCTCCATGCTGAACTAATACATCCGTTTTAATCCAGAGGCCATAATAATCTGCATTTCGTTCAAACGAGGGATAATGTTTGAGTTTGTCGCTCATGAGTGGATGAATGACGGTTAACTTTGCAGCAGTTTTCATATTTCTGGGCATTTCCTGTTCTTTTCCTCAGCTGATTCGCACACATTTGCATCATTTATGAGCTTCATGTGGATGAACATCCTCCATCCGTCTTCTTTTTCCACTGTGTGACACTAACTCAGCTCAGAACGCAAGCAAAGGTTTCCCTTCACCCAGGGTTAAGTGCTACATCACATGTGTGAGTGTGAACAAAGAGCCCACATTCACTCTGCATAGGCTCAGCCTATATTCAACTTTTATTCCCGGTCTGGCGCTCTGTAGTCGTTTCCCACATGTATTCAGTCTATACTTAATACACGTTGGCCATGGCTGATGGAAATAAAAAGGTAGGGGAATTATCTGAATAAAAGAAACATTGGGAAAAACATTTAGTTCACTTCCTTTTAAACCCAAACCATAATGGTGTACGTAGGTCATTCACCATTGAGGCGACGCCGATAGCTCGCACAATCGCAAACAGAAATATACTTCAGTGTCAAGTGTTTGGGGCACTCTTATCTCAATTAACGTCGCAATGAAATGAAAAGTCACAGGTATGCACCCACTCATTTAGAAAATCCCAATCACGGTCTTTGTTTCCTTGATGGCATTTTCATCAGGCTGAATGGCCGTGAGTTGACTTTTTAAGTTGGTATTGACATGAATGCAGTCATTCAGTCCAGTTTGACAGGCTGCCGTTCATATTTCATTAACAATGTCACATGAATGAAGGCTACAGAGTAGTGGGCTCCTTCTGCGCACCATGGCGGATCAACACGCGTTGCTTTCTCTCCTAATTCCGCATTGGCAAAATTATGTCGCCTTGTACTTCCTTCAAAAAACATGCAGGGACATTAGTCCTTACGGCCAAGACAGCGTGTAGCGGCTGAGACAAGTGCTGTACTTCAACACCATCCTCACATGTTCGGAGGCATTATCTGACAGTTCCCGCTTTTAATTTTTACTTTAAACCACTACTACACTTGGTTTCAACAGGTGCTTTTTGTACTTTTGACAGTAATTAATTTATTATACCTGAAGATTCTGTGGTGTAAGAATAGTGAACCAATCACCCAGACCTATATATATATATATATATATATATATATATATATATATATATATATATATATATATATATATATATATATATATATATATACGAAAAAAATGTAGTTGCACAGTTTATCGTAGAAAAAAAAAGTTTGAATATTAAAGCTTCACATCGACGTGCTGAAGGTTTAAAAGAAATAGAAATGAGGAGCAGCAACTAAGCCTTCAAATACAACTAAAAGAATTGAGAGTGCCTGACGAGACGAGTGAACAGCTCATTTGACTGAGTGAACACTAGGTGCCGCCTGTGAGTCGGGGTTCCTGGTCGGTGTGTTTCAGGTTCACAGCCGGTCAGTACTGAGAGCCTCAGCAGGGCTCCAGACCCCCCCCCCACCAGAACCTCCTGACTCCACAGAAGCCACACACCACATCACCTTTTCTTGTCTGTCCCCAGTGTCTCAGGCGGTCCTTGAAGAGGTCAGCGCCATCCAGGAGGACCTGGAGACGGAGAGGCTGTGCAGAGAGAGCGCAGAAGCCTTGGCTTCAAAGGTACACGAAGTGCATACTGTGGGGTAATATTTGTACCAAAACTCTGAGCGAGCGATGGGAAAATTTGAGCGCAAAAAAATGAATTGTGCAAGCGCACTAAAAGCATTTTGAGGAAATATTTAAATTGCGCAAAGACAAACTTGAGATTGCGCTCAAAAATAATTTCTGCGCTCAGATTCTTCCTCTGCGTGCTCAACCTCTCTCTCTCTCGCGCTCAACCTCTCTCTCTCTCTCTCGCTCAAATCTCTCCACCTCCGCTCAAGTCCTGCTGTGCGCTCGCTCAAAATGTGCAAAGCCCAAATGTGACAGACACGGTTGTCCACCAATCACAGAAATTTGGGGCGGGTGTTGAACTCTGATTGGTTACTTCGGATTCTGGAAGTGCCTCAGAACCAACGAAGAAGAAAAAGAAGAAGAAGAGGGAAAAAGAAACTGCGAGGGAAAACATGTTGTAATCCAGGATCATTATCTTTAGTTTTCCTTATTTCTGTTTTCCTTCGCAGTTTGTTTTTCCCTCTTCTTCTTCGTTGGTTATGAGGCACTTCCAGAAACCGAAGCAACCAATCAGAGTTCAACACCTGCCCCAAATGTCTGTGATTGGTGGACAACCGGGTCTGTCACATTTGGGCTTTGCACATTTTGAGCGAGCGCACAGCAGGACTTGAGCGGAGGTGGAGAGATTTGAGCGAGCGAGAGAGAGAGAGAGAGAGAGAGAGAGAGAGAGAGAGAGAGGTTGAGCACAGAGGAAGAATCTGAGCGCAGAAATTATTTTTGAGCGCAATCTCAAGTTTGTCTTTGCGCAATTTAAATATTTCCTCAAAATGTTATTAGTGCGCTTGCACAATACATTTTTTTGCGCTCAAATTTTCCCATCGCTCGCTCAGAATTTTGGCACAAATGGAACCCCATAGAACACCAGCACTGACACTTCATCTGGCTTATTCTGAAAAGCTGACATGAACAGGAAGCAGAGAGTTTCAATGTGACGCTCCGAAGCAGAGAAGCAGTCTGTGAGTGAGAGGAAGGAGGACTCGTGTGAAAGAATGGTCTGGTCTTGTCTTCCACTGTGAAATAAAAGAATTGTTGCATCTATTGATTTGGAACAAGCTTGACGAGACACATACCATCTCCTTAGAGCAGCTATTTAAGGTGGCACTCTGGTTGGTGTATTTCCATAACCTTTTTTTTTTTTTTTTTTTGTATTTGGCAATCAAAGGCACTCTGTGGTCCTTCAGCGCCGCTGCTGTCCCCCTGTCTTAGTGTCTGAAATTGCATTGGATCCTTTTGATTCAGAGCACACATTTTTGAGTCCTTGCTAAAAATGTGAGTTGTGACGGCGAGTGGGGGAGCCGGCACATAGTGATTTCCAGGCCCACTGGCGCTGAGCTTATCACTGTAATCATTTCTCATTCAATTTGGGGACAAAAGCCCTCACAGTCCACCTGGTTGGACCAGATTCTGGGCAGTGGGAGACGGAGGGAGAATTATTCTGAAGGTCGACTTTTAGGCCTTTTTTTTTCTCCCCGCCGCTCGGCCTTCAGTCCTCCTCTCTGCTGCCACTTGTTTTTCATCCTCCTCCGTTTTTCAGGGCTGACAAGTAAAAATTTTTAGTGGCCCACATGACCAGCAGATATCAAGGTTAGTTTAAAGAAAAAAAAAGAAAGAAAAAAACCCCCCGTCTCGTGGCCAAAACTCATTTTACTTTCTCTGAAGGTGAAAAACCTTTACAGCCTTTAATGAGCCATAAATGGTTGTACTCATATTAATTCTCTTTAAAATCCCACATGATGCTGGGACTGGCAGATGCAGCTCTGCCATGACGCCGTCACCCTCCAGTAAGGAAGCAGTGAATTAAAGCACAAAAGTACTCAGTCGTAGTACTCCCTGGTAACATTACGCAGCAGATGTTGCGATTCCCCGCACAGAAGGACAAACTGTCCACGAGAGGACGTCAGTTCAACAACAGCCTGCCGACAGGTCGGAGAGGAGTCCCCCGCTTACATCTCTTTAAAAAAAAAAACGATTTCAACATTATCTTAAAGTCCACCAGTCCTGCACTCATTTGACGTAAATGTCATTTCTGTAGTTTCTGTATTGTGTTTGGTATTCCTTTATACACTGTCTTGCTTTACGGAAGTAGATGAGCAGTTTTGCTGTAATCCGGCGCGTTCACAATTTGTGTACAATTTGTATTTGATTGTTCACTAATGTGTGTTGCCCCCATCAAATAAATAGATAAACAAGCAAACAAACAAACAGCAGGAGGAATCAGGGAGCCCCTCGGACCAAAAGAGCCTGAAACCAGTCAATATTCAATAAATACCTCACTATTGAATTGTGGCAGTTGTTGCTGTGATGAAGTGTGATGAAGTGTGATGAAGTGTGATGAAGTGTGATGAAGGTGATGAGTACAGCTCAGTTTTGGCGGTGAGACTGACGCCGCTGGAGCTCCAACCTTGCCCGTGTGTCGCTGTGCGTTTGTGATTGTGCCTCAGAGTCGGGCTGGAATCCGGTGGTGAGGACAGATTGTGAGGGACAGTGGGACATTTTAATGGCGTGGGTGTGTTGTGCTTCCTGCTGGATGTCTGGCTGCACAGCAGGGGGGGGGGGGGGGGGGGGGCACGTCTGGCCTGCTATCAGCGCTTACTTTAGTTAAAAGCACCGCGTTCATTCACCAATAATCTATAGGCGCGGCGCGTGGAATCGGAGGCGCTACGTTTGGAATGGCGTTGACCTTTCAGCAGCATTTCGGCGGAGAGTTCTGCACTGGCAACGCGTTAACATCACTTTATATCTCCTTTACATTGAAATGACATCCTGCGTGCACCGGCCCGGGTCTCCAGGGACGACACACTCTGACATCTACTCATTTATTTCTACGGTGGTCATTTAGACCGGCAAGTATTCCCAAGGCCGCTCTGAAAGAAGCTAAAGTTGGGAGCGATTCCTTAACTCGTCAACATTTTGAATTAAAAGCAGACGGGCTGCAAGCCGTCAGATGAGACGGTGGTTTGGACGCTTAATGTTTTTGTGTTGATGTGTGATCAAGGTAAGCTGAAAGGCTGTGACTTTGTAATTGTGGCCTCCGGAGAGCCTGACGCTATGTCAGCCTTGATTCCTCCCAGTATGTAATTTTGTACAAACATCTCTTGCCGATTGTAGATTATTATCAAAAGAATGTGATTCCATGTTATGTATTGTTGATTGCGTTTGAGGGAAAAGATGCAGTCAGAAGGGTGTCATCAAAAGATGGAATTGCTGCAATCTGCTCCCACCAGGATGCCATTAATAAATGTTTCCTTTATGGCTGGCCTTTTCTATTTCCCGTCCTGATTCCCTCCTCCTCAGACGCTTTTCTTCCTTCAGATGACATCAGGAAACATGCATAATTGGCATCCATCTCCTTGCCACAGGCTCCATCCATGTTTTTACTTAGTGCTGGGCTCCCTAATTGATACGTTATGCTGATTGGCGCCGTGCTGCTGGAAACGCCATTGTATGTGCTTCATGTTGACGGAGGGCTTCAGAGGATTTCTCCGAAAAACACGGCGTCAGAATGTGTGTTAGGACTGATGATCACAGAAAAACACACACATGCAAAATACACCGAAAAACTGTGATTACATCCAGGAGGAAGAGATTCACTGGCGCTTCTTCATCTGCTTCTCCCACCTTGTCATTGCGTTTGCATGCCTCCTGCCATCACGGCTGATTGCGGGGCGGCGGGGAGGAGGACACCGGGACAACACGTCTTCTGGGTGTCTCTCACTGCCCCTTCAGGACATTCACACCTTCCTGCAGAGTGAAGGAAAAAGAAGCAGGCTGAGCTTGTCATGATGGAAAACCACTGCATCACGACATAGGATGAGTCTCTCTCTCTCTCTCTCGCTCTCTTTCTCTCTTTCTCAGAGAGACAGAGAGAGAGAGAGAGAGAGAGAGAGAGAGAGAGAGAGAGCTTTCTGGAGTTCAGTGTCTTTTTTCCAAACACACTTCGACCTATGATGTGATATATTATCTTATCTTATGTTATCTTATGGTATATTATATTATCTTATATTATCTTATAGTATATTATCTTATATTAGCTTAGCTTATCATATCATATCATATCAAATCATATATTTATAATATAATTAATGCTGTCAAAAGGAATGTGTTAATTTAGTTCATTGTTTTGGATCATTTAATTTATTATTAAAAAGTTATGTAATTCACGCTTTTTGTTTACTTCCGGTTTTTTTTTTTCCTCTCTTACCTGAGCAGCAACATGAGTTGGCTGACCGGGAGCCACCATACTGCTAAAACTGGTGTGTGTGTGTGTGTGTGTGTGTGTGTGTGTGTGTGTGTGTGTTACAGTGTATTATTGCCACTTTGTTCATGTAAGAAGTTACAACTTTGTTTCTAGAAATATTCAGATTCTCAAAGTGGAGGACCTGCACTCTAACTAAACCCAGACTTATGTTGGATGTTTATCAATTAATTAGGGACCTCGCCAACGGGTGGGCCCTAGGCCCAGCCAACGGCAGGTCTCTTTTGGATTTCGTCGTCGCCAAAAGTGCGGGCCCTCCGAAGGAGGGCCCGCACTCATCCGGTTACTCTCCTGACCCCCTCAGAGTGGCCGCGCCCCCGAAGGGGGCGCGGCCACTACCTGGTGGCGAAGTTGTAATTGTTTTTCGAATGTTTTTTCTTTTTCTTATTAGGGACCTCGCCAACGGGTGGGCCCTAGGCCCAGCCAACGGCAGGTCTCTTTTGGATTTCGTCGTCGCCAAAAGTGCGGGCCCTCCGAAGGAGGGCCCGCACCCATCCAGGACCTCCCCTGACCCTCTAAGAGTGGCCGACGCCCCCGAAGGGGGCGTCGGCCACTACCTGGTGGCGAAATTCTATATTGTTTTTCGAATGTTTTTTCTTATTATTATTATTCCGCTTTTTTTGCGCTCTCACTCATTTTTCACCCCCTAAACACGCTCGAAAACTCACCAAATTTGGCAGTCTCGTCACGTCTGCGCTCCATTCGAGGTTTCTGTAAAAAAATCCCCAAAAACTCCAAAAATGGCTCTCTAGCGCCACCTAGACACTTTTAATCGCCCGCCACGGTCCGTAGGAATGTCGTACAGAAATGTCGCGAATACGAAATTTGTTCGTCTACTCGAGCCCTACGACTCACGCGCTCTAACTTTTGACCTAACTCCAACAGGAAGCCGGCTATTTGCCTTTCAATGTAAGGTGTTCACCCAAAAAAGGCAAAAAAAGGCCGAAACGGAAAATCTAAACCATCATAGGGCGAAGGTCGTATCGGTTAAACTGAGATATACAAAAATAGAGGAGATTGTTTACTACAAATATTTAGAGGGAATTTTTCTTACCTAGTCCAGTTTAATTTTTATTAGCCGTCCAAGCTCCCCACCCCCTAATCGCCTTTTTGGCTCCTGTCATCCATTAACATGGGGAGATGGAAAATTCTCCCCGAAAATCAACGATTTTAAACTCCCCGAACTACTCTTAACTGTTTGCAAACCATGACTCTCAGCCACAAACCGAGGGCATCGCCACGACCGCGAGACCCTGCCGAACAAGAGGATGTAACATATGTGGGGAAAATTCCAAAACAAGTCCCCAGAATGACGAGTTAAAGCGACAGAGTAACATTTTTTCCGTTCTACATTTTTACATTGAATCCTGATGGGAGATATCCGGCGTTGTCGCCAAACAGCGCCCCCTGGTGTCCAAATTTTACCTTCGACTGCTTCCAAACCCACACAGTCCGAAAGAGGATAAAAATTCCTACAAAAGTATGGTATTTTTATCCACATACTCCCCCGATAACTATGGATTCAGAGCAGTTGTTCGCAAAGTTCTGGAATTCATCTTCACTCTCTTCCACTCTAGCTCTGACACTTAATGAGCCAAAGTGACGTGCACCTGCTGTGAAAATCTACAACAGGATTGCGCAATCCTGCTCCGGGGACCGGGGGAGGGGGAGGGGGAGCATCTCAGTGACATTTTCAGGATCTCATAGGCCTAGCATGTCCGTTAGCATTTTAACAAACATTATCCGATTGAGCTGAAATTTGGTAGGTGGCCTAATGGGGCCGCTGCGGTCATGAATCACTACATAATTAGCTGGTTTTCAGCCGTTTTTTTCAAAATAAAAGTAATTAAAAAAATACTATTTTTTTTAAAAGATAAAAAATGATCATTAACTGGTCTAGAGTATCGTGGCCACCCCGACGGGCTTGAGCCACAGTTTACGAAAGGCCAGGCCGCAGGCCTGGCCAATGCCAGCTTCCTTTTGTAATCCGTACACAACTGACAAAGGCCCTCACATTCATGTCGGTGTAAGTTTTTGAAAAACCTTTCCTGTTCCATAAGTGCTGCGTCATTCACACCTCCGTACACCACCGACAAAGGCCAGGCCTCCTAGGCCCGGCACTCCACCAGGTCAGTCTCATGTCCCACACTGACCTCCGTAGGAGGCCTGGCCTGAGGCCATATAATTCATGTCGGTGGAAGTTTTTGAAAAACCTTTATTGTTCCATAAGTGCAGTGTCATTCACACTAGAATTGAAGTAAGACCAGATTTGGGATCGGGGCAACCTGGGGAGTACCACACTGAGATTTTCAGGTGTATCCGCTAGCTTGCGGCATAGCATGCCCGTTAGCATGCTAGTAAACATTGTTCGATTGAGCTGAAATTTGGTAGGTGGCCTAATGGGGGTGCTGCGGTCACGAATCACTAGCTAATTAGCTGGTTCCGACGCCGTTTTTTCAAAATAAAAGTACAATTTTTTTTTTTTTTTTTTTTTTTGCTTAAATAATATTTTTTTTAATTAACCGTTCATAGCCACCCCCCCGACGGGCAATCTCGAGGTCCCGACCAATGCTGCTTGCAGCTTTAATTCTTTGTTCGTTTTTTTTCTCCGTTGCGCTCATATTTGACCCCCTAGCCACGCTCAAAAACTCACCAAATTTGGAAGGCTCGTGAAAAATCGCATAGAGCCGGTGACCATGTCAAAACATTCCATGAAAATCCAAAAATGGCTCTCTAGCGCCACCTAGAAAATTGCAATCGCCCACCACGGTCCGTAGGAATGTCGTAGAGAAATGTCGCGAATGCAAAACTTCTTCGTCTACTCGAGCCCTACGACTCACGCGCTCTAACTTTTGACCTAACTCCAACAGGAAGCCGGCTATTTGCCTTTCAAAGTAAGGTGTTCGCCCAAAAAAGGCAAAAAAAGGCCGAAACGGAAAATCTAAACCATCATAGGGCGAAGGTCGTATCGGCTAAATTGAGATATACAAAAATAGAGGAGATTGTTTACTACAATAATTTAGAGGGAATTTTTCTTACCTAGTCCAGTTTAATTTTTATTAGCCATCCAAGCTCCCCACCCCCTAATCGCCTTTTTGGCTCCTGTCATCCATTAACATGGGGAAACGGAAAATTCTCGCCGAAAATCAACGATTTTAAACTCCCCGAACTACTCTTAACTGTTTGCAAACCGTGACTCTCAGCCACAAACCGAGGGCATCGCCACGCCCACGAGACCCTGCCGAACAAGAGGATGTAACATATGTGGGGAAAATTCCAAAACAAGTCCCCAGAATGACGAGTTAAAGTGATAGAGTAACATTCTTTTCGCCTCAGAATTTAATACTGTAGCGGATGGAGCCCAATCTGCCGTTAGTGCCAAACAGCGCCCCCTGGTGTCCACAGTTTACCTCTGACTGCTTCCACACCCACACCGTCTGAAAGAGGACAAAAATTCCTACAAAAGTATGGTATTTTTATCCAC
This sequence comes from Blennius ocellaris, assembly GCF_963422515.1. Classification (NCBI taxonomy): domain Eukaryota; kingdom Metazoa; phylum Chordata; class Actinopteri; order Blenniiformes; family Blenniidae; genus Blennius; species Blennius ocellaris. Next base: position 366,500 of record NC_137662.1, on the reverse strand, counting down.
ATACTCCCCCGATAACTATGGATTCAGAGCAGTTGTTCGCAAAGTTCTGGAATTCATCTTCACTCTCTCACACTCTAGGTCTCTCAGTTAACGATCAAAGTGACGTGCAGCTGCTGTGAAAATCTACAGCAGGATTGCGCAATCCTGCTCCGGGGACCGGGGGAGGGGGAGGGGGAGCATCTCAGTGACATTTTCAGGATCTCATAGGCCTAGCAAGCCCGTTAGCATTTTAACAAACATTATCCGATTGAGCTGAAATTTGGTAGGTAGCCTAATGGGGCCGCTGCGGTCATGAATCACTACATAATTAGCTGGTTTTGAGGCCGTTTTTTTCAAAATAAAAGTAATTAAAAAAATACTATTTTTTTTAAGTTAAAAAATGATCATTAACTGGTCTAGAGTATCGTGGCCACCCCGACGGGCTTGAGCCACAGTTTACGAAAGGCCAGGCCGCAGGCCTAGCCAATGCCAGCTTCCTTTTGTAATCCGTACACAACTGACAAAGGCCCTCAAATTCATGTCGGTGGAAGTTTTTGAAAAACCTTTCCTGTTCCATAAGTGCTGCGTCATTCACACCTTCGTACACCGCCGACAAAGGCCGGGCCTCCTAGGCCCGGCACTCCACCAGGTCAGTCTCATGTCACACACTGACCTCCGTAGGAGGCCTGGCCTGAGGCCATATAATTCATGTCGGTGGAAGTTTTTGAAAAACCGTTATTGTGCCATAAGTGCTGTGTCTTTTACACTAGAATTGAAGTAAGACCACATTCAGGATCGGGGCCATCTGGGGAGTACCCAAGAGACATTTTCAGGCAGCTCGGCTAGCTTGCGGCTTAGCATGCCTGTTAGCATGCGAGCAAACATTGTCGGATTGAGCCGAAATTTGGTAGGTAGCCTAATGGGGTTGCCGCGATCACAAATCACTAGCTAATTAGCTGATTTTGACGCAGTTTTTTCAAAATAAAAGTCATACAAATTTTTTTTTTTTTTTTTTTTTATATTTAAGCAAATATTTTGAACCGTTCATAGCCACCCCCCCGACGGGCAATCTCGAGGTCCCGACCAATGCTGCTTGCAGCTTTAATTAGGGACCTCGCCAACGGGTGGGCCCTAGGCCCAGCCAACGGCAGGTCTCTTTTGGATTTCGTCGTCGCCAAAAGTGTGGGGCCTCCGCAGGAGGCCCCACACTCATCCAGGCCCTCTCCTGACCCTCCCAGAGTGGCCGACGCCCCCGAAGGGGGCGTCGGCCACTACCTGGTGGCGAAATTATATATTGTTTTTCGAATGTTTATTATTATTTTTTGGTTCGTTTTTCTTTCGCGCCGGGATCCCAAATTTCACCCCCTAAACACGCTCAAAAACTCACCAAATTTGGAACGCTCGCCAAAAGTGTGGCACGCCACAATCTCACGTCAAAAAATTCCAGGAAAATCCAAAAATGGCTCTCTAGCGCCACCTAGACACACTAAATCGCCCGCCACGGTCCGTAGGAATGTCGTAGAGAAATGTCGCGAATACGAAACTTATTCGTCTACTCGAGCCCTACGACTCACGCGCTCTAACTTTTGACCTAACTCCAACAGGAAGGCCGCTATTTGCCTTTCAAAGTAAGGTGTTCACCCAAAAAAGGCAAAAAAAGGCCGAAACGGAAAATCTAAACCATCATAGGGCGAAGGTCGTATCGGTTAAATTGAGATATACAAAAATAGAGGAGATTGTTTACTACAATAATTTAGAGGGAATTTTTCTTACCTAGTCCAGTTTAATTTTTATTAGCCGTCCAAGCTCCCCACCCCCTAATCGCCTTTTTGGCTCCTGTCATCCATTAACATGGGGAAACGGAAAATTCGCCCCCAAAATCAACGATTTTAAACTCCCCGAACTACTCTTAACTGTTTGCAAACCGTGACTCTCAGCCACAAACCGAGGGCATCGCCACGCCCGCGAGACTCTGCCGAACAAGAGGATGTAACATATGTGGGGAAAATTCCAAAACAAGTCCCCAGAATGACGAGTTAAAGCGACACAGTAACATTTTTCTCGTCCGAAATCTTAACACTATAGCGGATGGAGCCAAATCTGCCGTTCCTGCCAAACAGCGCCCCCTGGTGTCCAAAGTTTACCTCCGACTGCTTCCAAACGTACACAATCTTAAAGAGGACAAAAATTCCTATAAAAGTATGGTATTTTTATCCACATACTCCCCCGATAAGTATAGATTAAGAGCAGTTGTTTGCGACATCTTGGAATTATGAAAATATCTCTCCCACTCTAGCTCTCACACTTAACGATCAAAGTGACGTGCACCTGCTGTGAAAATCTACAGCAGGATTGCGCAATCCTGCTCCGGGGACCGGGGGAGGGGGAGGGGGAGCATCTCAGTGACATTTTCAGGATCTCATAGGCCTAGCAAGCCCGTTAGCATTTTAACAAACATTATCCGATTGAGCTGAAATTTGGTAGGTGGCCTAATGAGGCCGCTGCAGTCATGAATCACTACATAATTAGCTGGTTTTGAGGCCGTTTTTTTCAAAATAAAACTAATAAAAAAAGTACTGTTTTTTAAACGCTTAAAAAATTATCATTAACTGGTCTAGAGGATCGTGGCCACCCCAACGGGCTTGAGCCACAGTTTACGAAAGGCCAGGCCGCAGGCCTGGCCAACGGCAGCTCTCTTTTGTAATTTGTACACCGCCGACAAAGCCGGGCCTCCTAGGCCCGGCACTCCACCAGGTCACTCTCATGTCCCACACTGACCTCCGTAGGAGGCCTGGCCTGAGGCCATATAATTCATGTCGGTGGAAGTTTTTGAAAAACCGTTATTGTGCCATAAGTGCTGTGTCTTTTACACTAGAATTGAAGTAAGACCACATTCAGGATCGGGGCCATCTGGGGAGTACCCAAGAGACATTTTCAGGCAGCTCGGCTAGCTTGCGGCTTAGCATGCCTGTTAGCATGCGAGCAAACATTGTCGGATTGAGCCGAAATTTGGTAGGTAGCCTAATGGGGTTGCCGCGATCACAAATCACTAGCTAATTAGCTGATTTTGACGCAGTTTTTTCAAAATAAAAGTCATACAAAATTTTTTTTTTTTTTTTTTTAATATTTAAGCAAATATTTTGAACCGTTCATAGCCACCCCCCCGACGGGCAATCTCGAGGTCCCGACCAATGCTGCTTGCAGCTTTAATTATTATTATATTTTTTTTCACGGATAAATCCCTCATTTTGACCCCCTAGACACGCTCAAAAACTCACCAAATTTGGAAGACTCGTCAAAAGTGTGGCAATCTATATTATCACGTCAATAAATTCCATGAAATTCCAAAAATGGCTCTCTAGCGCCACCTAGACACATTTAATCGCCCGCCACGGTCCGTAGGAATGTCGTACAGAAATGTCGCGAATACGAAACTTCTTCGTCTACTCGAGCCCTACGACTCACGCGCTCTAACTTTTGACCTAACTCCAACAGGAAGCCGGTTATTTGCCTTTCAAAGTAAGGTGTTCGCCCAAAAAAGGCAAAAAAAGGCCGAAACGGAAAATCTAAACCATCATAGGGCGAAGGTCGTATTGGTTAAATTGAGATATACAAAAATAGAGGAGATTGTTTACTACAAATATTTAGAGGGAATTTTTCTTACCTAGTCCAGTTTAATTTTTATTAGCCGTCCAAGCTCCCCACCCCCTAATCGCCTTTTTGGCTCCTGTCATCCATTAACATGGGGAAACGGAAAATTCTCGCCGAAAATCAACGATTTTAAACTCCCCGAACTACTCTTAACTGTTTGCAAACCGTGACTCTCAGCCACAAACCGAGGGCATCGCCATGCCCGCGAGACCCTGCCGAACAAGAGGATGTAACATATGTGGGGAAAATTCCAAAACAAGTCCCCAGAATGACGAGTTAAAGCGACACAGTAACATTTTCTTCGTTCTTCATTTTTACATTGAATCCTGATGGGAGATATCCGGCGTTGTCGCCAAACAGCGCCCCCTGGTGTCCAAAGTTTACCTCCGACTGCTTCCAAGCGTACACCGTCTTAAAGAGGACAAAAATTCCTACAAAAGTATGGTATTTTTATCCACATACTCCCCCGATAAGTATAGATTAAGAGCACTTGTTCGCAAAATCTTTGAATATAATCCTCCCTGTCTCACTCTGACGTCAGAGTGTCCGCGCTCGGTGCAGCTGTGAAATTCTCCACTGTGATTGGTCAGTGCATCACTCCATATATGGGCAGCTTCCTGTAGCTTCAGGCTCATCACTGCTGTGTGATTGACAGCCTGTCATATCCTGCAGTTTGACCTGAGAGTGACCTCACCAGTCATTCTCAGGTCAGGTTACTCTCATGTGACCTGACCTCACTCTCATGTCTCATGTTCTCCTGTCATGAGGACATGCAAAACCTGTATGAGACCTGGCCTGAGACATGTAATTCATGTCGGTGGAAGTTTGTGAAAAACCTTCATTGATGCATCATTCACACCTTCGTTCACGCCGACAAAGGCCGGGCCTCCTAGGCCCGGCACTCCACCAGGTCAGTCTCATGTCAGGTTACTCTCATGTGACCTGACCTCACTCTCATGTCTCATGTTCTCCTGTCATGAGGACATGCAAAACCTGTACGAGACCTGGCCTGAGGCCCTCACATTCATGTCGGTGGAAGTTTGTGAAAAACCTTTATGGCATCATTCACACCTTCGCACACCGCCGACAAAGGCCGGGCCTCCTAGGCCCGGCACTCCACCAGGTCACTCTCATGTCACACACTGACCTCCGTAGGAGGCCTGGCCTGAGGCCATATAATTCATGTCGGTGGAAGTTTTTGACAAACCTTTATTGTTCCATAAGTGCAGTGTCATTCACACTAGAATTGAAGTAAGACCAGATTTGGGATCGGGGCAACCTGGGGAGTACCACACTGAGATTTTCAGGTGTATCCGCTAGCTTGCGGCATAGCATGCCCATTAGCATGCTAGTAAACATTGTTCGATTGAGCTGAAATTTGGTAGGTTGCCTAATGGGGGTGCTGCGGTCACAAATCACTAGCTAATTAGCTGGTTCCGACGCCGTTTTTTCAAAATAAAAGTACTAATTTTTTTTTTTATTTTTTTTTGCTTAAATAACATTTTTTTTAATTAACCGTTCATAGCCACCCCCCCGACGGGCAATCTCGAGGTCCCGACCAATGCTGCTTGCAGCTTTAATTAATGTATGTTTTTATTATTTTGCTGATCTTGGACAGAAACAGTTTCACCCAGATAAATATAAATATAATATATGATAATAGTATAATAGTATTTATAATATATAATATAAATATAATCTACACAGAGACTGTGTTGAGTCAACATGAGTCCCGTGGTTTTCTCTGAATAAATATCCATTACAAGCTTCAGGCTTCAGGAGAAAAACAATGCAATTAATCACAATTAATTACGGAAAACTGTGCAATTAATTGTGTAATTTATTTTAATCGATTGACAGCACTTAATATAATATAATACAATATAATACAATATGATATAAAACCAGACGAGACTGTAATGGGGAACCAGTCATCACACTTAGACACTTGGAGACAGACAGGATAGTTGCACACAAGAAAACGCTGTATACATAAATAGATAATTACATAAATATATATGCATATATACACATGGAAATACAAGGCGGGAAAGTATGGTGAAGAACAGTCAGTAGTATTAATTACATTATTTATAATTGTCACTGTGCCATTGAAAATGTTTATCACTCATTTATTACTAGTTTGTGCTGTTGAATAGTAACAACAGCAGGTATCCATGAACTGGTAGCTCTTAGTAGTCTGCTACTGTTAATGCTGTGACTGTTAGTACTGTGACTGTTAGTACTGTGACTGTTGGTACTGTGACTGTTAATGCTGTGACTGTTGGTACTGTGACTGTTAATGCTGTGACTGTTAATGCTGTGACTGTTGGTACTGTGACTGTTAATGCTGTGACTGTTAATGCTGTGACTGTTGGTACTGTGACTGTTAATGCTGTGACTGTTAATGCTGTGACTGTTGGTACTGTGACTGTTAATGCTGTGACTGTTAGTACTGTGACTGTTAATGCTGCTACTGTTAATGCTGTGACTGCTAGTACTGTGACTGTTAATGCTGCTACTGTTAATGCTGTGACTGCTAGTACTGTGACTGTTAATGCTGCTACTGTTAATGCTGTGACTGATAGTACTGTGACTGGTAATGCTGTGACTGTTAGTACTGTGACTGTTAATGCTCCTACTGTTAATGCTGTGACTGTTAATGCTGCTACTGTTAGTACTGTGACTGTTAACGCTGTGACTGTTAATGCTGTGACTGTTGGTACTGTGACTGTTAATGCTGTGACTGTTAGTACTGTGACTGTTAATGCTGCTACTGTTAATGCTGTGACTGCTAGTACTGTGACTGTTAATGCTGCTACTGTTAATGCTGTGACTGCTAGTACTGTGACTGTTAATGCTGCTACTGTTAATGCTGTGACTGATAGTACTGTGACTGGTAATGCTGTGACTGTTAGTACTGTGACTGTTAATGCTCCTACTGTTAATGCTGTGACTGTTAATGCTGCTACTGTTAGTACTGTGACTGTTAACGCTGTGACTGTTAGTACTGTGACTGTTAATGCTGCTACTGCTAGTACTGTGACTGTTTATGCTGCTACTGTTAATATTGTGACTGTTAGTATTGTGACTGTTAATGCTGTGACTGCTAATGTTCCTCAAGTAGAGTATGTTAATGCTCCTATGGTGGAGTTGGTTAATGCTCCTACAGTAGAGTATGTTAATGCTCCTATAGTGGATTTGGTCAATGCTCCCACAGTGGAGTGGATTAATGCTCCTATGGTGGAGTTAGTTAAGGCTGAGAGAGAATGCCAGCAGACCAACAGAAGATTGCTGATGCTACTATGGGGAAGGTCTTTAACAAGGTCCTGGAGGACCCTGAAGGACCTCAGTCTCAGCAGTAGAGGTCCTGGTACTAGTAGAGGTCCTAGTAGAAGCTGTACTTCTACTAGCTGACCACGCCGATGTGTCCAACCAGCTGGTGAGAGGCCACGCAGACCTCCTGCAGCTCTGCCCCCCCCCCCCCCCCATGTACTTGTGTAATAACCTACAAGCACTTCAGTCAGGCTAACTGTACTCAGCGTTGTGTAATGACTGTGTACAGTGTACAGTGGAGTAGTGGTTGGCACTGCTGCCTCACAGTGAAAAAGTTCCCAGTCTGATTCCTGCTGAACATGTGAACATCTCCTCATTTCTTCTTCCCACTGTCCAAAGACATGAATATTAGAAGAACTGATGTCTCAGATTTTCCTGTAGGTGTGAAAGAGTCTGTCTGTGTCTCTGCTATTGCTATTGTTTTATATATATAAAAAATTCCCCTCTTGCCCTGTTTTTTTATTCCAAGCTCGGGTCCTCTACCAGAGGCCTGGGAGCTTGAGGGTCCTGGTCCTCTACCAGAGGCCTGGGAGCTTGAGGGTCCTGGTCCTCTACCAGAGGCCTGGGAGCTTGAGGGTCCTGCTCCTCTACCAGAGGCCTGGGAGCTTGAGGGTCCTGCTCCTCTACCAGAGGCCTGGGAGCTTGAGGGTCCTGCTCCTCTACCAGAGGCCTGGGAGCTTGAGGGTCCTGCGCAGTATCTTTGCTGTTCCAAGTACTGCACTTTTCTGGACTGAGATGTCCGAGGTTGTTCCAGGGATCTGCTGGAGCCACTCCTCCAGTTTGGGGGTTACTGCCCCGAGGGCACTACTGTCACCTTCACCTTCCAAGCCTCTCCAGCTCCTCTCTGAGCCCTTGGTATTTCTCAAGTTTCTCATGTTCCTTCTTTCTGATGTTCCCATCACTTGGTATTGCTACATCCACCACCACGGCTTTCCTCTGCCCTTTATCAACCACCACCATGTCTGGTTGGTTCGCCATTACCATCCTGTCTGGATGTATCTGGAAGTCCCACAGGATCTTCGCTCGGTCATTCTCCACCACCTTTGGGGGGTCTCCCACTGTGACCTTGGGGTTTCCAGACCATACTCCGCACAGATGTTTCAGTACACTATGCCAGCCACTTGGTTATGACGTTCCATGTATGCTTTCCCAGCCAGCATCTTGCACCCTGCAGTTCTGTGCTGGATTGTCTCAGGTGCCTCTTTGCACAGTCTACACCTTGGGTCTTGTCTGGTGTGGTAGATCTGGGCTTCTATGGCTCTGGTGCTCAGAGCCTGCTCCTGTGCAGCCAGGATGAGGGCCTCTGTGCTGTCCTGTAGGCCAGCCCTCTCTAGCCATTGGTAGGACTTCTTGAGATCAGCCACTTCAGTTATGTTCCGGTGGTACATCCCATGTAGGGGCGTGTCCTCCCATGATGGTCCCTCTTCCAGCACCTCCTCATCTCGCCATTGTCTGAGACCTTCGTTGAGTATGTCATCCGTTGGAGCCCTGTCCTTGATGTACGTAAGGAGCTTGGATGTTTCATCCTGGATAGTGGCTCTCACGCTCACTAGTCCTCGGCCTCCTTCCTTACGGCTAGCATACAGTCTCAAGGTGCTGGATTTGGGATGGAACCCACCATGCATGGTGAGGAGCTTTCGTGTTTTAACATCCGTGGTCTGTATCTCTTCCTTTGGCTACCTTATTATACCCGCAGGGTACCTGATCACTGGCAGGGCGTAGCTGTTTATTGCACTGGACTTGTTCTTGCCATTGAGCTGGCTTCTTAGGACTTGCCTCACTCGCTGGAGGTATTTGGCCGTTGCCGCATTCCTTGTTGCTTGTTCAAGGTTGCTATTTGCCTATGGTATTCCCAGGTACTTGTAACTGTCCTCAATGTCTGCTATTGTTCCTTCTGGGAGTGAGACCCCTTCAGTGTGGACTACTTTGCCTCGTTTTGTCACCATCTACATTTCTCGAGCCCGAATGACATCCCAATGTCATTGCTGTAGATCCTGGTGGTGTGGATCAGGGAGTCTATGTCCCGTTCGTTCTTGGCGTACAGCTTGATGTCATCCATGTAGAGGAGGTGACTGATCGTGGCCCCGTTCCTGAGGCGGTATCCGTAGCCAGTCTGGGTGTACCTCTTGGGTAACGGTCTTTTCATTGCACCTCTCTGGGCCTCTGTCAGTTGACTCACTTCTCTCCGTGCTGCCTTGATGTTAGCCTCCAGCCATCTTTTCCATGGTGGGTATTGTTTCTCATGGCTCCCATGGTTGCTCTTATAGCCAAGCATCTCTAGGATCACTGCTGCTGAAGTGTATATCAGCTAATTGGTTTCAGTGATTGTTGTGGTAGGGATCGCTCTAACTATATATATACCGTATTTTCCGCCCTATAAGGCGCACCTAAATACCTCAAATTTTCTTAAAAGCTGCCAGTGCGCCTTATAGCCCGGTGCGCCTTATATACGGACGATTGTTCTACTCCAGACTGCTATTTGACAGCTGAACAACTAGAAGCTTTTATTTTGACAACTCTAACTTTGCAACCGGATCTTCAGAGCGGACGAGACTCCGCACAACACCTTCATCACTCATGGTTGCACACCAACATTCTAACAAACCAAAATAAACTAGATGAAATAATTACTCCCTAAACTGGGGAACAAAAACACAGCATAAACACAATCAACACAACACCAAGCCCAACAACAACCCACAATAACCTCCAACAACACAAAACATGAATTTGTCGCTGCAAGGCATGATGGGACATCATGCCTTGCAGCGACAAATTCAACCTGAGCTCCTCAGTGCAGCCGATAGAAACTCCCATAATTCATTGCAGCTGTTTGTGGTGTTTTAAATGCAATTATTGGGGGTTATATTTGGTTTGTGGTGTCGGTAATAATTGTGTTGTGTTGTGTATTTGTTGCTTAGTTCATGTAGTTTAGTTTATTATTATTATTATTATTACCGGTAGTTGTAAGTTGTCAACCAGTAGTGAAGAAGGTTTTGTGTGTAGTGTCCTACTGGCATAGGCTGCAGGTAGGACTATCAAAATAAAGTGTGTGCACCTCTCTGGGTGTTAGAAGCATTGGAAAATGTAACTTAATGGCTTTGAGCTATAAATGTTGCTGACCACTGGTCTGTTCCATGCGCCTTATAGGGCGGTGCGCCTTATATATGAATGAAGTTGTAAATTATGTCAATCAATGTAGGTGCACCTTATAACCCGGTGCGCCTTATAGGGCAGAAAATACGGTATATATATATAGTACCTTTTAGGTGGACTGTATAACTAAACTGTCCCTGAACACTGTCCCCTGCAGCTGAACCGTCAGAACCGCTCTCTGAAGAGGAAGAGCATGATGCTGCTGGCCCACCTCAGCCCGGAGACCATCACAGCCATCAACCTGGAGGAGGAAGAGGAGGAGGAGGAGGAGGGTAAAGGTCTGCCTGCCGCCGACACACTCTGCCTCTCCCCTCATTGCCACTCCCAGATTACAGGTAATTCGCTCAACAACAGCAACATTCATGCATTCACCAAAGCCTCATTCAAGCTCATTGTCACCAGCCTGTCATTGAATAACATCACTGCCTTTGGTTTTAATGTTTTACTTGTTTATATTGTGAGGTTTGTAATGTAGATACAGTTAGTGAAGTGTCACTCATTTCTTTTGATGTACATGAAAACAGCTCCTGTTTACTGAGTCAACACTTTGCATGTTTACATGTTTACATCAGATCTCTCTCATATGCAACTTGTGTTTTATCTGAGTTCACCAGTGGAAAGTTCTAGCTCAAGTTTATCAATATCACCTGGTTCTCCTGATCAATAGAGTTTCATATCGCCTGGCTCCACTGGTCAATAGATTAGTGTATCACCTGGTTCCACTGATCAATAGATTAGTGTATCATCTGGTTCCACTGATCAATAGATGAGTGTATCAATAGAAGTGTTTCCTGATAATCTTCCTCCAGGAAGCAGGGAGAAAGTAAAGAGTCATGGTCCAAAGACAGAACCCCGAGGAACTCCAGATTGAGGGGTAGCCTGAGCTGAAGAGTCTTTAACATGAATGAAGTGGAACCTGTCTGATCAAGCTGATTGATCCAGTTTAGTGTTGAACCTTTAACCCACATGGAATGTTACAATTTCTGTAATTAGATGGTCTGATCAATAATACCAATGTTCTGATCAATAGTACCAATGTTCTGATCAATAGTACTAATGTTCTGATCAATAGTTCCAATGTTCTGATCAATAATACCAATGTTCTGATCAATAGTACCAATGTTCTGATCAATAGTATGACTGTTTTGATCAATAGTACCCATGTTCTGATCAATAGTTCCAATGTTCTGATCAATAGTACCAATGTTCTGATCAATAATATGACTGTTTTGATCAATAGTACCAATGTTCTGATCAATAGTACCAATGTTCTGATCAATAGTAGGACTATTTTGATCAATAGTACCAATGTTCTGATCAATAGTGTGACTGTTTTGATCAATAGTACCAATGTTCTGATCAATAGTACCAATGTTCTGATCAATAGTAGGACTATTTTGATCAATAGTACCAATGTTCTGATCAATAGTGTGACTGTTTTGATCAATAGTACCAATCTTCTGATCAATAGTGTGACTGTTTTGATCAATAGTACCAATGTTCTGATCAATAGTACCAATGTTCTGATCAATAGTAGGACTATTTTGATCAATAGTACCAATGTTCTGATCAATAGTTCCAATGTTCTGATCAATAGTACCAATGTTCTGATCAATAATATGACTGTTTTGATCAATAGTACCAATGTTCTGATCAATAGTACCAATGTTCTGATCAATAGTAGGACTATTTTGATCAATAGTACCAATGTTCTGATCAATAGTGTGACTGTTTTGATCAATAGTACCAATGTTCTGATCAATAGTACCAATGTTCTGATCAATAGTGTGACTGTTTTGATCAATAGTACCAATGTTCTGATCAATAGTACCAATGTTCTGATCAATAATATGACTGTTTTGATCAATAGTACCAATGTTCTGATCAATAGTACCAATGTTCTGATCAATAGTAGGACTATTTTGATCAATAGTACCAATGTTCTGATCAATAGTGTGACTGTTTTGATCAATAGTACCAATGTTCTGATCAATAGTGTGACTGTTTTGATCAATAGTACCAATGTTCTGATCAATAGTACCAATGTTCTGATCAATAGTAGGACTATTTTGATCAATAGTACCAATGTTCTGATCAATAGTTCCAATGTTCTGATCAATAGTACCAATGTTCTGATCAATAATATGACTGTTTTGATCAATAGTACCAATGTTCTGATCAATAGTACCAATGTTCTGATCAATAGTAGGACTATTTTGATCAATAGTACCAATGTTCTGATCAATAGTGTGACTGTTTTGATCAATAGTACCAATGTTCTGATCAATAGTACCAATGTTCTGATCAATAGTGTGACTGTTTTGATCAATAGTACCAATGTTCTGATCAATAGTGTGACTGTTTTGATCAATAGTACCAATGTTCTGATCAATAGTACCAATGTTCTGATCAATAGTAGGACTATTTTGATCAATAGTACCAATGTTCTGATCAATAGTGTGACTATTTTGATCAATAGTACCAATGTTCTGATCAATAGTACCAATACAGCACTGAGATCTAACCAGGTCAGAGCAGGGAGCAGTTCTTGGTCTGAGGCCATGAGAAGATGATCAATAACTCTGATCAGAGTCTCTGAGATGATGAAGCTCTGATATGTCGTCTGGACAGAAACGGTCCAAAGTGAAATAAAGGGACGATGTGTTTTTACTCCGAGTTATATTTAAGTCAATCACTGATCTCAAACTCACTGAGTACTCAGTTACTCTGATCAATTACTCTGATCAGCTTTCAGCAGGGTTGTTGATAGACGCTGGTCCTGTAAGCAGGATTCAGTGCAGGTCAATAAATCTATTGATGAATGGCTTCTCTCACACTGCAGAGGAGTGTGTGAGACTCTGAACTGTGAGGACTGTACAGAGTCAATAAGCAATATTGTGATCACAGCTCAGCTGGTGTGTTGCAGCAACACACACCATCATCCCACCACCAACTCTACCATCACACACTTGTGTGTGTGTGTGTGTGTGTTGCATATGCATGAGGCGAGTGGGCCATTCCTCCAGATGTTCCTGAGTTGAGTCTGCCTGCAGTGCGGAGCGAGTCAGTGGTTCTGCTTCCATCCAGCTGCCTTGGGGAAATGTCACGGTCACTTCCTTTAGTCAGCCAGTAATTATACCTCGGCTGATAATGGATTCATCCTCCACCATGCCTCTCATCCGCCTGAACAAGGCTGCTGCCATTAAAAGGGAGAGATAATCATGTCATTTGCAAATGATATACTGTGACGCTCGAAGATGACTGGATACAGCAACAAGTTGACTTATCAAATATTGCATGTTTATTATGATGGAATTCATAATTGTATGTTAATGGAGAGCGAGTCGAGTCACTTCCTGTCGGTAACGTGTGTGTGTGTGTGTGTGTGTGTGTGTGTGTGTGTGTGTGTGTGTGTGTGTGTGTGTGTGTGTGTGTGTGTGTAGTATTTCTTTTCTTGGTTCTACTCAACAAAGATCAATTCTACTTCCCCCGAACAGTTTCAGGTGTCAGTCACCTTTTTCTACTGAAGGTCCTCTTTCAGTGTTTGGATCTGGCTCTGCTGCTTCACATTAACACATCTCAGACATCCATCTACCTTTCAATCAATCGAACTATATCTATAACCCGACGCTTCTATTGATGTATATCTATCTCCCTACCTTTCTATTGATCCATATCTATCTCTCTACCTTTCTATTGATCTATATCTATCCAACTACCTTTCTATTGATCTATATCTATCTACCTACCTTTCTGTCAATCTACATCTATGTACCTCACTTTCTATGATCTATATCTATGTACCTCACTTTCTATGATCTATATCTATGTACCTCACTTTCTATGATCTATATCTATGTACCTCACTTTCTATGATCTATATCTCTGTACCTCACTTTCTATGACCTATATCTATGTACCTATCTTTGTATGGTCTATATGTTGCTGTTGAGAGTAAATCAGTGGTAGAAGTGTTCAGCTGTGTAAAGCCCAGTGCTGATGTATTTGAACTATGGTTCCTGATAGTTTCAAAGTGTATTGTTCTGGTCCTGGGGGTGTGGAGGCCCTGCAGTGTCAATGAAACTAACTTTCTAATCACAGCCGGGTCTGGATTATCAGTCTCATCCCTTTGTTTTATGACACAATAATCCTCTGCAGGTTTCTCCTCTGGCACGTTTTTGCTTTTCTTCTGTAGAAGTCGAGTGTTTTTCACATTATTCTACAACATTCTGTCAATGATTTGTCAGGAATGGCCTGCAATTCCAGGATACGCTCTTATTGACACTGTATGTTACCTAAACATCTGGTTGTTAAACCATGTGTGTTGCTCATCAGCCACCATTTCAGGGTTCCCACTGGAAACATCACACATTCATGATGTGAAACACAATAATGTTAAAATGACAGAAGAACTGAGTGACCGTGTCTGTGGTTTGGTTGTAGAGCTCAGAAATAAGTTGGAAGTGGCGGTGAAGAGGAAGGATGAGGCCGAGGCCCGTCTGGAGGCAGGAAGAGAAGAACTGAGAGAAACCCGGGAGGAGGTAAGATCTTCATCTGACCTTTGACCCCAGGAAACCTGGGGGAGGCCCAGGAGAACTGTTCGTTAGCAAAACATGCCCAGACGTGTCAGTTTGTGAAAATATCATCACAGTTGAAAATGCACATTGTGGTGTTGGAGTGAGTACTTCTCAGTGTAACGATGAAGAGGAGACGCGGGAACAAGGGACCATCAACACGTGATAGCTGTGATTCTCCTGCTCTTTCTTTATTTGATTTTTATTTCATAGCATGTTTTTCACCCTCTGGACTCACGTTTTGGCCAATAAGAAGAAGATCCTCTGAATTGATGAAAACCTTGTAGTCGTTCTTTCTTGTGTTTTAACATTGTTATTGTGGTTTTACTGAAGTGTTTTTATGTTTCATTCCTGGTTCACGCTTTCATATTAAAATGGTGAATGGATTTTACTTCACGCCCTACAGTACTTTGTGTTGTTATTCACATTCACTGCTGTGGATCCTTCTGAACCATCAGCAGATCCTTTAGAACCCCAAGTGGATCCTTCTGAGCCCCCAGTGGATCCTTCTGAACCCCCAGTGGATCCTTCTGAACCACCAGTGGATCCTTCTGAACCCCCAGTGGATCCTTCTGAACGCCCAGTGGATCCTTCTGAACCCACAGTGGATCCTTCTGAACCCCCAGTGGATCCTTCTGAATGCCCAGTGGATCCTTCTGAGCCACCATTGGATTCTTCAAATCCCCCAGTGGATCCTTCTGAACCCACAGTGGATCCTTCTGAACCCCCAGTGGATCCTTCTGAACCCCCAGTGGATCCTTTTGAATGCCCAGTGGATCCTTCTGAACCCCCAGTGGATCCTTCTGAACGCCCAGTGGATCCTTCTGAACCCCCAGTGGATCCTTCTGAACCCACAGTGGATCCTTCTGAACCCCCAGTGGATCCTTCTGAATGCCCAGTGGATCCTTCTGAGCCACCATTGGATTCTTCAAATCCCCCAGTGGATCATTCTGAACCCCCAGTGGATCCTTCAAAGCCCCCAGTGGATCCTTCTGAGCCCTCAGTAGATCCCTCAGGACCCCCAGTGGATCCTTCTGAACCCCCAGTGGATCCTTCTGAACCACCAGTGGATCCTTCTGAATACCCAGTGGATCCTTCTGAATGCCCAGTGGATCCTTCTGAACCCCCAGTGGATCCTTCTGAGCCACCATTGGATTCTTCAAATCCCCCAGTGGATCATTCTGAACCCCCCAGTGGATCCTTCTGAGCCACCAGTGGATCCTTCAAAGCCCCCAGTGGATCCTTCTGAGCCCTCAGTAGATCCCTCAATGACCCCCAGTGGATCCTTCTGAACCACCAGTGGATCCTTCTGAACCCTCAGTGGATCCTTCTGAATGCCCAGTGGATCCTTCTGAACCCCCAGTGGATCCTTCTGAATGCCCAGTGGATCCTTCTGAACCCCCAGTGGATCCTTCTGAATGCCCAGTGGATCCTTCTTAACCACCAGTGGATCCTTCTGAGCCACCATTGGATTCTTCAAATCCCCCATTGGATTCTTCAAATCCCCCAGTGGATCATTCTGAACCCCCAGTGGATCCTTCTGAGCCACCAGTGGATCCTTCAAAGCCCCCAGTGGATCCTTCTGAGCCACCAGTAGATCCTTCTGAACCACCAGTAGATCCTTCTGAACCACCAGTAGATCTTTCAGGACCCCCAGTGGATCCTTCTGAGCCACCAGTAGATCCTTCTGAACCACCAGTAGATCCTTCTGAACCACCAGTAGATCCCTCAAGACCCCCAGGGGATCATTCTGAACCACCAGTAGATCTTTCAGGACCCCCAGTGGATCCTGCTGTTTCACAATCCTTTCGTTGCTCACGGATGATGAGAGTTTGACTCGTCGTCTTGAGTTTTTCTTCTTCTCTATTTGCAGCTGCTGAAGGAGAAGCACGGCGCCACCCTGCTGATTGCTGAGGTGTTGCGTCTGAAGAAGCTTCTGGGGAGTTTGAACAGAGGTCAAAGTTTTAACTTTACTCAAGCTTTGGTACTTGTGATATAAACATTTGTCCCTTGTTATTAACTACTCACACATTTTATATTGACATTTGACTTCAGTTTCTTTTTTCACATTTGGTGTAACTAACATGTTTATTTCAGGAGAACATTTGACACATAACTGGATTGGTACTTCAGGGAAACCTTTCTGAAATCTTCCTCCTGATTCCTGGATGTTGGTTGAACACTGAGGCACTTTTTAGATGAAAACAATTGCATTGTTTAGTAACTTCATATGAATCCCAGAACACTTCACATTCTGCTTCAGTCACCTCTTTGAAACAAAACTAGCGGAAGAGAGAGAAAGTAAACTGAAAGTGGTTTTCACAGTGGTGGGTCATATTCAAGTCTTGATATTTGTAGATGTTTTGAGCATCATTAATGTGGTGCTTGCAAGCATCAACATGTTAACATGAACAGTGTGTCTCATGATGTTTTAAAATGAGAACTTTCTGAGTGTGATGAGATCACCCTGCCTTTACATTAAGAATAACCTATTCTAGATCAGGAATCCTGAGCTCTGAGCTAACTTGGAATGACTCGGACAAGTTATTATATCGAGAAACGCACTTTGCTGTATTGACCATGTTTCTAAGGTGAACAATGTTTGTGCAGTGTCTCAGTTGGCCGTGGAGGAGTACCAGGCTTTGGAGGACTCTCTGAACCTGGAGCGAGACCTGAGGACCGAGGCTGAGACCTTTGCCAGAACGGTCAGTTTCTTTCTTTCTTTCATGTTTCACTCTTTGCACCATCAAAATGTTGGGCGTCCTCAATTTAAGCTCATATAAATAAATATACATGTAATATTGGAAGTCACTGCACAGACTCCAGGACACTTCTGAATGAACAGAATTAGCAGTCACAGCATTAACAGTAGGAGCCACCATCCAGGAAGGAGCTCCCAGGTCGATACCAGCAGTTGTTACTGTTCAACAGCAGAAAGTGAATGTTATAAATACCCCCGTCCTGGCATTGCCGAACACTGAATACTGTAATTATTGCTGCTAATGTGTGTATTTTCTCCCCTCTGCGTGTCTTGTACTCCTTTGTGTATGTATACATATGTAGCTATCTAATTATCTACTGATATATACATTGTCTGTTGTCTTGTGTGCAACCTTCCTTACTATATTTCAGTCAGTGTGTGAGGTGGAGCTGATGAATGTCTGGTCTAATGTGAACTAATTAGACTTCCTCGTGTTCCTCGTTTTGTCTAGATGGTGGTGGAGCAGAAGAAGCTGCAGAGACAGAGTCACATCCTGCTGCAGAGCTCCTCGCCCAGTCAGGCCCTGCAGGACGCCATGAGCCAGGTGGTTCAACTGACCCACCATCTGGAGACCCAGAGGCTGGAGCACCAGAACCAGGTCTCCATTCACTCAACACCTCCAGGAACATCTCATTCAAGTCTGTGGGAAAACATCCCATCATCCAAGTTTTGTGTTCCATCACAAGCCTTTAGCTTGACAAAAGAATAAGAATAGGGGGGGGGGGGGGGCGGCTATCAAGAAAACTATGAAGAATTCCAATATGCAGTAATCTATTTGCTCCAGACAAGCTGGTGATTTAAACTTTGTTTAGGTCTTCACTGAATTGTGTTTCTGGGAAATTCACCTTTGTCATCTGTTCATCGTTTGATCACATAGTGGTTTGTCTGATCTTGCGGTAGATGTATGGATAGATGGATGTATGGATAGATGGATGTATGGATAGATGGATGTATGGATGGATGGATGTATGGATGTATGGATGTATGGATGGATGAAGTGGGCCTGATATTGTGGAGTTTAGAAAAGCTGCTGGGAAGTCTGAAACTGGATCAAGCCAAGGTCGGGGCCAGGGTCGTGATGCGGGGATCAGGGCCACGGTCACAGGTCAGGGGGCCGGGTCACAGGTCAGGGCCGGGGTCAGAGGTCAGGGCCAAGTTCACAGGTCAGGGCCGGGGTCAGGGGCCGCGGTCAGAGGCCATTGGTGAGGTCCTGCGGCCCGCAGGATGATATTTTGTGGCCCTCATCTTGATATGACAGTATAACATTAGCGCAGCCTGTGAGGGGAGTGCACCTCAGATAGCAACAGCTCGGCGTGTCATGAACAGCCAGGCAGCAGTCACCTTGTGTGAGCTACCTGGTACTTTAAACTGTCTACAAATGCCACGATCGAGCACAATAAGTGAGGCGACTAATACTAGTTACAGCAAATGCATGAAGTCTGACAATGTGAAGTGCATCAATCAAATCAGATCCTGGGGCTTAAAGCACAGGAGGTGCTGTGCTTTTTGGGAGCAAAGACAATGTAACAAATCCACAGCTGCTTTATATTTATAGCGGGCCATGTAAAAGAAGAACTCAAACGCTTAACTTTATTGCCTGCTGTAATCAGCACCGGCTTTAATTTGACAATCACCTACAGGAACACCATGGAGGAGGAGACTACACACAAAACCCTCTCCACTCCCAGTTGCCAACTTACAACTAATAAACTAAACTAAACTAGATGAACTACCTACATGAACATGAACATGTACATGAACGAAACAACAAAAACACAACACAACCATTACCAACACTACAAAGCTAATAAAACAGCAATAATGACATCTAAAACACCACGAGCACAAACTCCCATAATGCATTGCAGCGATGAGGTCAGTGACGCTACATATTGTTAAAATAGTGGACGTATGCAGGAGATCTGGGTTTTTAGAACCATGAGTGTGAGTGTTGTGGCTTTCAATGTCTTTTAGTTGTTGTGTAATTCACCATTATTCAGAGTTAAGAGAGTTTATGTCGCTCTGTGGCTGTGAGCGTCAGCATGAAGCGTCGTTCCTCCACACGTAGTGACTGTTGGAACCAGGCCGCGCCCGCTAGTTCCTTTAAGAATACAGTCTGCCCAACAGGACCGGGAAAATTACTGGGTGAATTATTGCTTCCTTCATAAGCATTTGTGATTTCAATCCCATGTTTTCTTTAAAGCTCAAATTCCCACCTGCCAATTTCCCATGTGAGATCGAGTTATTCTAGTGAGGCCCTCTGACTGTGACTCAGAATGCCGTGGCTGTGGTTGTGGTGTCGCCACACTCCTGATCCAGTGGATCTGTTTGGGGATCCACACCAGGCGACGACGGCCTCCACCACCTTCCTGTCACAGAAACCCACCTTAATGACCTGCACTGCTGCAGCTCTTATTGATGAGCTCAAACTGGATATTTACACCACTTTAGAGCTCTTGCAGAACACTTTAGTCTGAGCTCATCGCTGGTTATCTACAATATTCCACATCCTCGTGTTAAGTACATTTTTCCATTAACGTGTGAAAGTAATGAATGTTTAAAACCATAAAGTCAAGTAAGTAAGATGTCGACCACAAGTTCAACTGAACCGTAGAAACACCACACCTGTTTCAACAGGGGGGAAAAAAAGGATTTTACATCTAAGTCATCCCAACGAGTCCCACCGATAATGCTTCTTTAGCTTTTTAATTACATAAGGGGGAAACACACAGTGAATCATCATCAGCCATGACGGTACGAGCAAAGGGCTGTGACCTGTCAGACTGATAATTAAAGCGTGAGAATAGCATGCGGCTCCGCCAATTAGAGCTGAGAGGGATCACTGATCTCTCATGCTGCTGGGCTGGAGGTGAGCCACATCCTTCATTTGAGGAACAATTAGAGCGCTGGGGAAGGAAGCGGCCTGAGGAGTGGATGGCTGCCAGTCAGCTGGCAGCTGGCCAACTGTGTTTATCAGACATGGTCCCTCAGAAGCTTCAGTCACCACAGGAACTGCAGAATCATACAACACAGACGCTCTCTGCATCACTGTCTGGGATGATTTATTCCACTTCCCTCTTTCATTTAGGATGTTTTCATTTCATGACCAACTCATGCGGGTGCATATATTTTTCCTCCAGGTCACAACAGAAACAGTTTTAGCATTGTGCTGGCAGTCAGGTCAAACCCATATTTTAATGTTGAACTCAGATATGTGTTAGCAGGGTGGGCTGACCTCCTAAACCAAAGCGCTCAGTTTGTCTTCCAGATTGAAAAATCCCCACCGAAAACAGGTCAGAAGGTCTATAAATGTGAAGTTCCAGGACTGGACTCAAACATCTGGCTCAGACCTGGTGAGTAGGTATGGAGAGAAAGACCTGGTGAGGATGGGTTTAATGAAGCAGCAGTTGATTAATGACCAGGACAAGAAGAAAGTAAATAATAATAATAATAATAATAAACACAACATGAAATACTGGATAAACTCATAATGACTGGAACAAACAATAAACATGGAACAGAAAACAATCCTCAGCATGGGATAGATAGATGGAGGGTGGGATGGATGAAGCGAGGGAGGGACGGAAGGAGGGAGGGATGAAGGTATGAGAGATGGAGGGATGGATGGATGGAGGGATGGATGATGGATGGAAGAATGGATGGATGGTTGGAAGGATAGATAGATGGATGGGCGATGGATGGAACAAACACAGAACTGGAGCAGGCACTTGGTAGAGCACATGCCTTTGCCAACGCCACATTTGTCACCATGGAAACCAATGTGTCAGCAGGTTATTTGATCCGCTGCTGATTGGCTGAGAGCTAAGAAGGGGGCAGGGAGAGGGATTAGCAGTGTGCTAGCAGGCAGCTAATGGAAGCTTCAGCACTGACTGGCAGCTCACAACCGTCTCCCAGAGTGTCCACAGTGGAGGACATGCAGACCAATCACTCAATTAATGAATACATGCACGCAGACAAAAACATGACCTTGGTGAAGGGAACAAAACGGAGAAGGAGAGGACCAGACTGGACAAGACCCTACATGATCCAGTACAGCAGCAGGATCTGACTGGGAGACAAGCAGAACACTTCACCTGCACCAAAAGTCCTCATGAGGAGGAACACCAGAACACTGCTGGAAGCAAAATGAGAAAACACCAGTGGCCTTGGGGGGCAGTGGAGGCAGCATGTTGAGCCCACCCTCTGAAGACTGACGGCTCATTCTTCACTCTCTCACCTAGACTTCTTCACTCAGCTGGTCTCGGCTGGTCTCAGTTGGTCTCAACTGGTCTCGGCTGGTCTCGACTGGTCTCGGTTGGCCTCAGCTGGTCTCGGCTGGTCTCGATTGGTCTCGGTTGGCCTCAGCTGGTCTCGGCTGGTCTCGATTGGTCTTGGCTGGTCTCGGCTGGTCTGGGCTGGTCTCGATTGGTCTCGATTGGTCTTGGTTGGTCTCGGCTGGTCTCGGCTGGCCTCAGTTGGTCTCAACTGGTTTCGGCTGGTCTCGGCTGGTCTCGGTTGGTCTCAACTGGTCTGGGCTGGTCTCGGGTGGTCTGGTCTGGTCTGGTCTGGTCTGGTCTGGTCTGGGCTGGTCTTGGGTCTCGGAGTCTGGAGCATTTCGCTCCTTGGCCTCTGTTGTTCCCCTGAAGCAGCCTGGCCCACTCTGCTCACCCTGCTTCACATCCTTCACACACAGTCTCACTGCAGGACAGTGAGGATCGTGAGGTTCAACCTTCGTACCAACAAGCCTGAGCTGCTGTGTTTTCCTCAGATGAAGCAGCTGGAGGAGCAGCTGGAGGAGCAGCTGAGGAGCCGCGAGGCTCAGAAGGAGCTCTCAGCTCTGCAGAGGAAGCTGGAGCTGCTGGAGGAGGAGAGGAAGGAGTGCAGCCACCTACGCTCCAAGGCTGAGGTGGAGGTCAAGGATCTGCGATTTATAGGTGTGTGGGTGTGTGTGTGTGTGTGTGTGTGTGTGTGTGTGTGTGTGTGACCCTGACTCAGGTTGTGTCGTTGGTGTTGTGTGGTTCCGTTTCACTGTCCAGTGGAAGAACTCAACAAGAAGCTGCAGGCAGCAACCAACCCGACCCCGGCCCCGGCGCCAGCACCCCCACCTCCCCCTCCTCCCCCGCCGGCCTCCGCTGCACCCCTCAACCCACTCAGGTTCTATTTCACACTCTTTGCCACCACAGTTTGTTTCTGTGCTAAAAACTCTCATCACGACTGTGACGACGACACCAAAATGTGTTTCCTAAAAACCGCTTGGAAGTTTTTTAAAAAGTGCAACGTCAAGTCTCCATATAGTTTGTCTCTTCAGGGCGAAGTTGACCAAAGTCCTTTTTTTTTTTTAAAGCATTCTTTTGGTCATTCATCCTGGATCGTCACGGTGTTGAACCTCTCTGCTATCGCCAATGGGCACCAACTCAGAAGCTGCAGCTTTCCCCTGCTCCTGAGCACTGCCCCCTGCAGGCAGGCCGGAGTACTGACTGCCTCACGCTTGGCTTTCTCAGCGCAGTCTTATGTCAAATGGTCTTCACATCATATATACCTTTTCTTGGGAGAGCAAAGTTGCAAAACGTCTATGATTAAAAGTTATAAAGTAAAAAAAAAAAACAGGGCTCAAAGAGGAAGCACACCTCAGAAAATCCTCATTTTAACCTTTACCAATAAAAGGAATCGCCTGTGAAGCTCTCCTGTCTGCTCTAATCTCTACATTTAAAAACAAAACGTTGAAGTGGAGTATTCCTGCCGTGTTATTTAGACTTTAATTAGATGTTTTAGTCATCACTAACAGGAAGTATATGACCCTGTATCGTGCCCCTCTGCAGCTCACTGCTGTCACTGATTCGGCGGAGGAGAGACATCAGTCCCGACATCCCGCTGCTGGATCAGGACTCTGCCAAGACACCAGGTAAACCTCACTCCGCCACCGGGAACCCGGTTCCTGGTGTGGACGGACCCTTATAAAACCGCTGCACCACTCAGGAATTTCAACTGCTCTTTCCTTCAAGAGGAGCTTGTTCTCCTCTGCACTGTGACGGAGGAGGGCTCAGGTGGAGTTGAAGTTTGGAAATGGATCCATAGGCAGAAGCAGAGTTCAGACAGAGGTGCAAAGTTCTGGAGGCGACGGGGAAGCAAAATGTATTATTGTTTTTATTGCTATACTTTTCAAGGAAATACTTGTAGCTCTTTCCTCTGACCACCAGTCAGAGTTAGTCCAGTATGGTGTGTCTCTGGTGTCATTATGAACTAGAACTGGAACCTGGAACCGGAACCGGAAGAACAAAAGCTAAGCAGAGCAAACTTCATGGGGTCTTTTATACACTGAATCACAATAAAGAAACATTTCGCTGACTTTCATGTTTCACACTGGCTTGACGAGCTTTCAGATATTGCCTTTGTGACGACACATTTAGGAGTTTTAAATCCATATTGTGCAGCTCACATCCTCAGAGCTGCTCTTCCCTCTCCCTCTCTGCACTGCATGTTCATTTGGTATTTGATTCTCTCCACGGTCGTTTTGTTTCGTGTGTTTCCCAGCGGAGCAACTCTGGTCTTTATTTGTCAGACTTTATGATTTAAACCTTTTTCTTTGCAAATCAAAGTAGCTTGTGTGTAGAAGGACAAATGCAACAAACGGCGCGTGAGAAATTCAAACTCCAGCTTTTGGCCTGCTTGGTCAAGATGTTAAATTCTTCAATTTGTGCGAACAAAGAGGAAGCCTTGACTCGTTGGAGCAGGTAAGACATAGATGTTGACTAAGCAGGCTAAACTGATTCCTCATTCTGTTCAACAGTTTCTGAATGTGCGGCCTGAATTGGGCAGTACGCGCAGGGTATTTGTTGGAATTACATACAGGACTGAATAGGTGCCATCCAAGGATCTTCTACTCTGACACCTGAATAATAGACTCTTTTTGAGCACTGGAGGAAAATATTTCACTATTACTTCAACACAAAGTGGTTTTTGTGCAACATTTTAAAGACATCTTACTAACAGTCATCCTATTGTGTGTGCCATTCAATGGCCGATTTTAGAAAATTAAATATTCGCATTTCTTTGCAAATTGAGCGGCATTATAGCAGAATGTGATTTTCTCCTGGTTGTGAATGAAGAAGTCCTGAATACACTGACTGAACTCTACAGGTATGCTGTAAAAAAGGCCAGATTTGTGGCCACAGCAACACATTGTGATTGTTGGAAGACTACGCAGATCAATCAGCCTTCACAATTCATGCTGGTGCCTCTCAACACACAACACCCAGTGAAGAGGAGAGAAGTTCATCTGCCCTCCGTCACGGCGGGAAGCTTCACGCCACGATGAGCCTCATTGCTGCAGGAATCTGGTCATGACTGTCGGCGGTGGAAGGTTTACTTCAGCACTGCATTGTGTCGCATGTTCCAACTCGCTATCAGTCATATTTTAATCATGTTTATCATGTAAAGCTGCTCCTCTATGAGCTCGTTAACAGGTCAGAGGGCGGAGTTACGTGATGCACCTGAACGCATCACTCAAAGCTGATCATTTTTCAGCTTATTTGTTTTCAACAAAAACATTTCTCTGAACTGTTTCAGGAATAAAAGAGAACGTTTGTGTCCGAGCCGCCATGTTGGTCTGGTTTTAACTGCAGACAGGGGGCGGAGTCACAGACCATATCTGAGCTGGTGCTGTTGAGTTTGGCTCTGGACAGCCGCCCACCTCGCGCAGAGCTAATTCACTGATGTCTGTGAGCAGTGAAGCTCCTGTCCAGATGTTTGAGGATCTCCTGGTTCTGGCAGCGTCAGCGCAGCTGCTCAGTACTTCACTGCTCAGTACTTCACTGCTCAGTACTTCACTGCTCAGTACTTCACTGCTGACTTCATCTGTCTCTCTGCCAGAACCTGACGTCAGGCAGCAGGCGGTGGACGAAATGATGCAAAGGATCAAGAAAGGAGTCCGACTCCGACCGGTCAGCCAGGCGCCCAGCAGACCCAGGAGACAGGTAACCTTTCATACATGAGTCAGTCAGCCAAAACCTTATGACCACTGACAGGTCAACTGGATTATCGTGACACTTGTTAGTGGGTGGGATCAGTGTGAACCTCTGTCAGTCTGAACTCCCATCAGTCTGAACCTCCATCAGTCTGAACCTCCATCAGTCTGAACCTCCATCAGTCTGAACCTCAATCAGTCTGAACCTCCATCAGTCTGAACCTCCATCAGTCTGAACCTCCATCAGTCTGAACCTCAATCAGTCTGAACCTCCATCAGTCTGAACCTCCATCAGTCTGAACCTCCATCAGTCTGAACCTCAATCAGTCTGAACCTCCATCAGTCTTTCCTTAGCTTAGTGAGAACTCCAACGCTCCTTATCATGGCTGCCACAAACACTTCTGGGGTCAAGGAGAGGTGGATAGGAAAGGAGATAGGGGGGACTATTAGGAGATAGGATGGATGATTAGGAGACAGGAGGGACTATACGGATACACCCCCTGAGTCAGCCTCCCTACTGAACCTGGGACCTGCTTCCTCATGGGAGCAGCCTGAGAGCTGGAATCTCCACCGGGGGACCTAAAGAGAGCGCTGGATTTCATGTCAGGAGACATCACCACCATCTCCAAGCAACAAAACAACAATTAACAAAAAATAATGCAGACATGGCAGGAAACTGAATTCATACAGTTGCAAAGGATTCATAAAACTGAATGTGAATCAAGAGGAAGCAAACGTACTGGTCATTAAGGAAATGTAAGATCTGAACAGATTTCAGTGAGTAAAATGAAAAAAAAGAGTGGGAAGAAACACTGGACTCAACCTTGGTGAAGTCATGGGCAGCACAGGGATCTCAGCTGAACACAGGTCACTTTACTGAACCTTATTCACGTCACAAAGAAATGACATTGATCCTATGAACAACTTTTCTCTTGTATCAACTATTATCTACTTTCACAGCAGCATTAGCACACAGAGCAGTATGTCAATAACCATTTTAATGGTGCAACTCTGTATTCCCACTTTCAAAACATGAAATATTTCTGGAGTCAATCCAAAGGTCCTTTTAATATCCTTGCAGTGTGGGAGACCTGGTGAAACAGCGACAGGGGCCTGTTATTTATTTAGGGATGGTTTAGACAAACAGACAAAACAAGAGTGGGGTAGTGTGACTTTATCTGTCGACCGGAATCTTCAATTCAAGGTGGTGGAAAAAATATCAAGAGTGGTGGAAAATGTCTTTGAATGTATCAACATTGAAATATTGATGGAGAAACATCATTGTGAGTTGCATCTATAGAGCCCAGACATAGACTTAATTCATGCATAAATGGAGGAATATCTTTCTGTGGTGCATCAAAACATTTTATTCATCTGTGGTGATTATAACATCAATCTGAGAAATCCAGATGTTCCTAAATACAATGTACAGTAGCAGTTTAAGCCCTAAAATCACCAGACCAGCAGGATTAATTACCACCTCGTCTGCTACTTTAATCGATTATAAAGAAAAATACATTATAATACATTATACAGAGAATTTATTTATTTACTTATTTACTTAAAGATCGATCGATCTATCTATCTATCTATCTATCTATCTATCTATCTATCTATCTATCTATCTATCTATCTATCTATCTATCTATCTATCTATCTATCTATCTATCTATCTATCTATCTATCTATCTATCTATCTATCTATCTATCTATCTATCTATCTATCTATCTATCTATCTATCTATCATCTATCTATCTATCTATCTATCTATCTATCTATCTATCTATCTATCTATCTATCTATCTATCTATCTATCTATCTATCATATTTTTTTTGGAGACATGAGACGGAGACTGAAGACATGAGACGGTGTGAGACGGTGTGAGACGTGTGGCCTGATAATGGTGTGTGATTGTGACAGAAAATGTGTGCTGGTCTTTGTCGAGAGCGCCATGAGAGTGAAGCCCGGCGCTCTCGTCCTGTGTTCTGAGGCCTGAATGAGTTTTTGTGCATTGTTGAGCATACATTGTTTGGGGCTCTTAAATCCATCAGTGTGTGGGATTATCTAAGAGCTTCTTGTTTTGATAAAACATGACATATGGCCAAGACATCTTTTTAGTCTGCTCGTTCCTCCACCTCAACAACTCAGCCAAATTAGATAGCATTAGGACCTGCTCTACAAGGTAATTATAAATAATGAGGATGGGAAAATTGACGTGACTCAAAATGATTGTGTGTTGACACATTTGCTTCTTGTAGAAAGCATACATCCCCTGTGCTTGCCTACAGTGTGCTCTCTTTGTGCTAAGAGGTGCAGTTTAGCCTCTAAGTGCTGAATGAGGAAAAATAGGTATAATGTGTGTCAGACTGCTGTTTATTTACCAAGCCCATCTCTTCCCTTCTCTTCTGCTTTTATCAGATGGAGCGGCTGCCCTCTAATTCTGCCATTCAGGAACTTAAAGGAATCATGGTAATGGGACTTTAAAACAATCAAATGTCCTCACAAGCCGTACTTTACCAGCTGAACTTCCACTGTGTTTCTGCAGCCTTTGTTTTGTTTTTTAGTATTTTGTTTTACATCCGGAGAAGATAGGTAGTTTTGATACCACAAAATGGAAGGAAAATGGGAAATGTGGTCAAGCATGTCAGCCAACACTAAGCACTAATACAGCAGATAAAAGTTGGAGGCAGCATCAAATAAGGTTAGTGGCAAATTAAAGACGTTTAATGAGTCTCCTGCAAAATGATCTGCATGTATTGTATGTATTTATTACGGTTTATTAGTCAAATATAATGCTGGTTCTCTTTAATACAGACATTGAAAAACAAATATTTCCACTCGCAGTGTAAAGTAATTGATTTTGAAAATTAATTAAATATGAACACCAAGTGCCTTCAGAAAAGAAAACATATTTATTTTAACACACATTTTTCAAATAGATACTATATGATGAAGAAAGGATCCTCTGCTGTTTAGATATTTGTAGAATTATTTGATATTTCAAATAAAACATTACATTTTGATAATTAACTTTTTGAAATAATGAAATAACAATAATAATAAATTTAATTTAAATATATAACAACTGAAGCGATTTCCTCAATAATCCAAACCATTTTATTTAAATAGCTCATTTTATTAACAAGCGTTTCCAAAGTGCTGCACATTAGATCAACAGTATATAGAAATAAAAACAATAAGTGAAATAAAATCAGGTGAAGCCAAACAAGTCATTCAACTAAAAACATAAAATAAAATTAAAAAAATTAATAAAAAAAAAAGTATTAGACATTTAAAAAAAAAAAAAAAGAAAGAAAATAACATTTAAAACAATAAAACAAAATAAAAGACACAGAGGACCATACAACTCACGCGGTGTTGAAAGCCCAAGAATAAAAGTGGGTCTTAAGACGAGATTTAAAACACTCCACTGTGAGGCTATTCAGACGTGGAGG
This sequence comes from Blennius ocellaris, assembly GCF_963422515.1. Lineage (NCBI taxonomy): Eukaryota > Metazoa > Chordata > Actinopteri > Blenniiformes > Blenniidae > Blennius > Blennius ocellaris. The sequence goes on along the minus strand of NC_137662.1, from coordinate 337,623 downwards.
GGCAGAGCGTTCCCCAGCTCTCCGGTTTGTGTCGGGAACCACGAGCTGGAACTGGCCCTCAGACCTCAGGACAGGCGCTGGAGGGCACATCTGGATGAGGCCTGTGAGGTACTGAGGGGCCAGTTCATTAAAAGCTTTGAAAACAAACAATGAAATCTTAAAATCAATTCTAAAATGAACAGGAAGCCGGCGCAAAGAAGCAAGGTGGTGAAACATGTTTGGGTTCCTGTTAAAAGCCGTGCTGCACTAACTGTAAACGATAAAGTACGTTGTGTCTGATTCCTGTATTGCAGTAGTCCAGGCCAGTGGAGATAAAAGCGTGTCTGATTGTTCAACATTTTCAAGAGTCCAAAAAAAAGTTTCACTTTGGCGAAAAGTCGAAGGTGATGAAAACGAGATTCAACGACGGCGCCGATCTGTTTATTGAGTTTAAAATCACAGTCAACAATGATGCCAAGGCTGGTGGCTGAGGGACGGACATATTGTTGCAGGGGACACATGAAATTTTGGGGGTCCCAGGGGCCAAACACCACAGTTTCAGTTTTCCCCTCATTCACATTTAAAAAGTTGCGAACCAGCCAAGCCTTGACTTCACTTTAAGGCCTAGTGAAATGTAAAACACTACTTTAGTGTTTAGTGTTCCACTATAGTGTTGCACTATAGTGGAACACTGTAGTGTTCCACTGTAGTGATGTGTTCCACTGTAGTGTTGTGTTCCACTGTAGTGTTGTGTTCCACTGTAGTCTTTCACTGTAGTGATGTGTTCCACTGTAGTGTTGTGTTCCACTGTAGTGTTGTGTTCCACTGTAGTCTTTCACTGTAGTGATGTGTTCCACTGTAGTGTAGTGTTCCACTGAAGTGTAGTGTTCCACTGAAGTGTTGTGTTCCACTGTAGTGTAGTGTTCCACTGAAGTGTAGTGTTCCACTGTAGTGTAGTGTTCCACTGAAGTGTTGTGTTCCACTGTAGTGTAGTGTTCCACTGAAGTGTAGTGTTCCACTGAAGTGTTGTGTTCCACTGTAGTGTAGTGTTCCACTGAAGTGTAGTGTTCCACTGAAGTGTAGTGTTCCACTGTAGTGATGTGTTCCACTGTAGTGATGTGTTCCACTGAAGTGTAGTGTTCCACTGAAGTGTTGTGTTCCACTGTAGTGATGTGTTCCACTGAAGTGTTGTGTTCCACTGTAGTGATGTGTTCCACTGTAGTATAGTGTTCCACTGAAGTGTAGTGTTCCACTGAAGTGTTGTGTTCCACTGTAGTGATGTGTTGTGTTCCACTGTAGTGTTGTGTTCCACTGTAGTGATGTGTTCCACTGTAGTGTAGTGTTCCACTGAAGTGTAGTGTTCCACTGAAGTGTTGTGTTCCACTGTAGTGATGTGTTCCACTGTAGTGTAGTGTTCCACTGAAGTGTAGTGTTCCACTGAAGTGTTGTGTTCCACTGTAGTGTTGTATTCCACTGTAGTGATGTGTTCCACTGTAGTGTAGTGTTCCACTGTAGTGTTGTGTTCCACTGTAGTGTTGTGTTCCACTGTAGTGATGTGTTCCACTGTAGTGTAGTGTTCCACTGTAGTGTTGTGTTCCACTGTAGTGATGTGTTCCACTGTAGTGTAGTGTTCCACTGTAGTGTTGTGTTCCACTGTAGTGTTGTGTTCCACTGTAGTGATGTGTTGTGTTCCACTGTAGTGATGTGTTCCACTGTAGTGTAGTGTTCCACTGAAGTGTTGTGTTCCACTGTAGTGATGTGTTGTGTTCCACTGTAGTGTTGTGTTGTGTTCCACTGTAGTGATGTGTTCCACTGTAGTGTAGTGTTCCACTGTAGTGTAGTGTTCCACTGAAGTGTTGTGTTCCACTGTAGTGATGTGTTGTGTTCCACTGTAGTGTTGTGTTGTGTTCCACTGTAGTGATGTGTTCCACTGTAGTGTAGTGTTCCACTGTAGTGTAGTGTTCCACTGAAGTGTTGTGTTCCACTGTAGTGATGTGTTCCACTGTAGTGTAGTGTTCCACTGTAGTGTAGTGTTCCACTGAAGTGTAGTGTTCCACTGAAGTGTTGTGTTCCACTGTAGTGATGTGTTCCACTGTAGTGATGTGTTGTGTTCCACTGTAGTGTTGTGTTCCACTGTAGTGATGTGTTCCACTGTAGTGTAGTGTTCCACTGAAGTGTAGTGTTCCACTGAAGTGTTGTGTTCCACTGTAGTGATGTGTTCCACTGTAGTGTAGTGTTCCACTGAAGTGTAGTGTTCCACTGAAGTGTTGTGTTCCACTGTAGTGTTGTGTTCCACTGTAGTGATGTGTTCCACTGTAGTGTAGTGTTCCACTGTAGTGATGTGTTCCACTGTAGTCTTTCACTGTAGTGATGTGTTGTGTTCCACTGTAGTGTAGTGTTCCACTGTAGTGATGTGTTCCACTGTAGTGTAGTGTTCCACTGAAGTGTTGTGTTCCACTGTAGTGATGTGTTTCACTGTAGTGATGTGTTCCACTGTAGTCTTTCACTGTAGTGATGTGTTCCACTGTAGTGATGCGTTCCACTGAAGTGTAGTGTTCCACTGAAGTGTTGTGTTCCACTGTAGTGATGTGTTCCACTGTAGTCTTTCACTGTAGTGATGTGTTCCACTGTAGTGATGTGTTCCACTGTAGTGTAGTGTTCCACTGAAGTGTTGTGTTCCACTGTAGTGATGTGTTCCACTGAAGTGTAGTGTTCCACTGAAGTGTTGTGTTCCACTGTAGTGATGTGTTCCACTGTAGTGTAGTGTTCCACTGAAGTGTTGTGTTCCACTGTAGTGATGTGTTGTGTTCCACTGTAGTGTTGTGTTGTGTTCCACTGTAGTGATGTGTTCCACTGAAGTGTAGTGTTCCACTGAAGTGTTGTGTTCCACTGAAGTGTAGTGTTCCACTGTAGTGATGTGTTCCACTGTAGTGTAGTGTTCCACTGAAGTGTAGTGTTCCACTGAAGTGTTGTGTTCCACTGTAGTGTTGTATTCCACTGTAGTGATGTGTTCCACTGTAGTGTAGTGTTCCACTGTAGTGTTGTGTTCCACTGTAGTGTTGTGTTCCACTGTAGTGATGTGTTCCACTGTAGTGTAGTGTTCCACTGTAGTGTTGTGTTCCACTGTAGTGATGTGTTCCACTGTAGTGTAGTGTTCCACTGTAGTGTTGTGTTCCACTGTAGTGTTGTGTTCCACTGTAGTGATGTGTTGTGTTCCACTGTAGTGATGTGTTCCACTGTAGTGTAGTGTTCCACTGAAGTGTTGTGTTCCACTGTAGTGATGTGTTGTGTTCCACTGTAGTGTTGTGTTGTGTTCCACTGTAGTGATGTGTTCCACTGTAGTGTAGTGTTCCACTGTAGTGTAGTGTTCCACTGAAGTGTTGTGTTCCACTGTAGTGATGTGTTGTGTTCCACTGTAGTGTTGTGTTGTGTTCCACTGTAGTGATGTGTTCCACTGTAGTGTAGTGTTCCACTGTAGTGTAGTGTTCCACTGAAGTGTTGTGTTCCACTGTAGTGATGTGTTCCACTGTAGTGTAGTGTTCCACTGTAGTGTAGTGTTCCACTGAAGTGTAGTGTTCCACTGAAGTGTTGTGTTCCACTGTAGTGATGTGTTCCACTGTAGTGATGTGTTGTGTTCCACTGTAGTGTTGTGTTCCACTGTAGTGATGTGTTCCACTGTAGTGTAGTGTTCCACTGAAGTGTAGTGTTCCACTGAAGTGTTGTGTTCCACTGTAGTGATGTGTTCCACTGTAGTGTAGTGTTCCACTGAAGTGTAGTGTTCCACTGAAGTGTTGTGTTCCACTGTAGTGTTGTGTTCCACTGTAGTGATGTGTTCCACTGTAGTGTAGTGTTCCACTGTAGTGATGTGTTCCACTGTAGTCTTTCACTGTAGTGATGTGTTGTGTTCCACTGTAGTGTAGTGTTCCACTGTAGTGATGTGTTCCACTGTAGTGTAGTGTTCCACTGAAGTGTTGTGTTCCACTGTAGTGATGTGTTTCACTGTAGTGATGTGTTCCACTGTAGTCTTTCACTGTAGTGATGTGTTCCACTGTAGTGATGCGTTCCACTGAAGTGTAGTGTTCCACTGAAGTGTTGTGTTCCACTGTAGTGATGTGTTCCACTGTAGTCTTTCACTGTAGTGATGTGTTCCACTGTAGTGATGTGTTCCACTGTAGTGTAGTGTTCCACTGAAGTGTTGTGTTCCACTGTAGTGATGTGTTCCACTGAAGTGTAGTGTTCCACTGAAGTGTTGTGTTCCACTGTAGTGATGTGTTCCACTGTAGTGTAGTGTTCCACTGAAGTGTTGTGTTCCACTGTAGTGATGTGTTGTGTTCCACTGTAGTGTTGTGTTGTGTTCCACTGTAGTGATGTGTTCCACTGTAGTGATGTGTTCCACTGTAGTGTTCCACTGTAGTGATGTGTTCCACTGTAGTGTTGTGTTCCACTGTAGTGTTGTGTTCCACTGTAGTCTTTCACTGTAGTGATGTGTTCCACTGTAGTGATGTGTTCCACTGTAGTGTTCCACTGTAGTGATGTGTTCCACTGTAGTGTTGTGTTCCACTGTAGTGTTGTGTTCCACTGTAGTCTTTCACTGTAGTGATGTGTTCCACTGTAGTGTAGTGTTCCACTGAAGTGTAGTGTTCCACTGAAGTGTTGTGTTCCACTGTAGTGATGTGTTCCACTGTAGTGTAGTGTTCCACTGTAGTGATGTGTTCCACTGTAGTCTTTCACTGTAGTGATGTGTTGTGTTCCACTGTAGTGTAGTGTTCCACTGTAGTGATGTGTTCCACTGTAGTGATGTGTTCCACTGTAGTGTTCCACTGTAGTGATGTGTTCCACTGTAGTGATCTGTTCCACTGTAGTCTTTCACTGTAGTGTAGTGTTCCACTGTAGTGATGTGTTCCACTGAAGTGTAGTGTTCCACTGAAGTGTTGTGTTCCACTGTAGTGATGTGTTCCACTGTAGTCTTTCACTGTAGTGATGTGTTCCACTGTAGTGATGTGTTCCACTGTAGTGATGTGTTCCACTGTAGTGTAGTGTTCCACTGAAGTGTTGTGTTCCACTGTAGTGATGTGTTCCACTGAAGTGTTGTGTTCCACTGTAGTGATGTGTTCCACTGTAATGTAGTGTTCCACTGAAGTGTTGTGTTCCACTGTAGTGATGTGTTGTGTTCCACTGTAGTGTTGTGTTGTGTTCCACTGTAGTGATGTGTTCCACTGTAGTGTAGTGTTCCACTGAAGTGTTGTGTTCCACTGTAGTGATGTGTTGTGTTCCACTGTAGTGTTGTGTTGTGTTCCACTGTAGTGATGTGTTCCACTGTAGTGTAGTGTTCCACTGTAGTGTAGTGTTCCACTGAAGTGTTGTGTTCCACTGTAGTGATGTGTTCCACTGAAGTGTTGTGTTCCACTGTAGTGATGTGTTCCACTGTAGTGTAGTGTTGTGTTCCACTATAGTGTAGTGTTCCACTGTAGTCTTTCACTGTAGTGATGTGTCCCACTGTAGTGTAGTGTTCCACTGTAGTGTTGTGTTCCACTGTAGTGATGTGTTCCACTGTAGTGTAGTGTTCCACTGTAGTGATGTATCCCACTGTAGTGTTGTGTTCCACTGTAGTGATGTGTCCCACTGTAGTGTAGTGTTCCACTGTAGTGATGTGTTCCACTGTCCAGGAGAAGTTCTCTTCATCTCCCCAAACAAAGACACAGGTGACGTCGAACACGAGCCACGACCAGGAACTTTTCCAAATCCTGTTCAGACGCAGAGACGCCCTGGAGTCCCAACCTGGAACCATCGACCCTGGTACTCCTTCACTCCTTCACTCCTTCACTCCTTCAGTCCTTCAGTCCTTCACTCCTTCACTCCTTCACTCCTTCACTCCTTCACACACTCCACACCTTCACACCTTTACACACTCCACACTTTCACACCTTTACACACTCCACACTATCACTCCTTCACACCTTCACTCCTTCACACACTCCACACCTTCACACCTTCACTCCTTCACACACTCCACACCTTCACTCCTTCACTCCTTAACACCTTTACACACTCCACACCTTCACTCCTTCACTCCTTAACACCTTTACACACTCCACACCTTCACTCCTTCACACCTTCACACCTTCACACACTCCACACACTCCACTCCTTCACACCTTCATACCTTCACACCTTCACTCACTCCACACACTCCACACCTTCACTCCTTCACACCTGCACACCTTCACGCCTTCACGCCTTCACACCTTCACACCTTCACACACTCCACACACTCCACACCTTCACTCACTCCACACACTCCACTCCTTCACACCTTCATACCTTCACACCTTCACTCACTCCACACACTCCACACCTTCACTCCTTCACACCTGCACACCTTCACGCCTTCACGCCTTCACACCTTCACACCTTCACACCTTCACACACTCCACACACTCCACACCTTCACTCACTCCACACACTCCACACCTTCACACCTTCACTCACTCCACACACTCCACACCTTCACTCCTTCACACCTTCACACCTTCACGCCTTCACACCTTCACACCTTCACACCTTCACACACTCCACACACTCCACACCTTCACTCACTCCACACACTTCACACCTTCACACCTTCACACACTCCACACACTCCACACCTTCACACCTTCACACACTCCACACACTCCACACACTCCACACCTTCACACCTTCACACACTCCACACCTTCACACACTCCACACACTCCACACACTCCACACCTTCACTCCTTCACACCTTCACACCTTCACGCCTTCACGCCTTCACACCTTCACACCTTCACACCTTCACACACTCCACACACTCCACACCTTCACTCACTCCACACACTTCACACCTTCACACCTTCACACCTTCACACACTCCACACACTCCACACCTTCACACCTTCACACCTTTACACACTCCACACCTTCACTCCTTCACACCTTCACACCTTCACACACTCCACACACTCCACTCCTTCACACCTTCATACCTTCACGCCTTCACGCCTTCACACCTTCACACCTTCACACACTCCACACACTCCACACCTTCACACCTTCACACCTTTACACACTCCACACCTTCACTCCTTCACACCTTCACACCTTCACACACTCCACACACTCCACACACTCCACACCTTCACACCTTCACACCTCCACACCTTCACTCCTTCACTCCTTAACACCTTTACACACTCCACACCTTCACTCCTTCACACCTTCACACCTTCACACACTCCACACACTCCACTCCTTCACACCTTCATACCTTCACACCTTCACTCACTCCACACACTCCACACCTTCACTCCTTCACACCTGCACACCTTTATGCCTTCACGCCTTCACACCTTCACACCTTCACACCTTCACACACTCCACACACTCCACACCTTCACTCACTCCACACACTCCACTCCTTCACACCTTCACTCACTCCACACACTCCACACCTTCACTCCTTCACACCTTCACACCTTCACGCCTTCACGCCTTCACACCTTCACACCTTCACACCTTCACACACTCCACACACTCCACACCTTCACTCACTCCACACACTTCACACCTTCACACTTTCACACACTCCACACACTCCACACCTTCACACCTTCACACCTTTACACACTCCACACCTTCACACCTTCACACACTCCACACACTCCACTCCTTCACACCTTCATACCTTCACGCCTTCACGCCTTCACACCTTCACACACTCCACACACTCCACACCTTCACACCTTCACACCTTTACACACTCCACACCTTCACTCCTTCACACCTTCACACCTTCACACACTCCACACACTCCACACCTTCACACCTTCACACCTTTACACACTCCACACCTTCACTCCTTCACACCTTCACACCTTCACACACTCCACACACTCCACACCTTCACACCTTCACACCTTCACACCTTCACACCTTCACACACTCCACACACTCCACTCCTTCACACCTTCATACCTTCACACCTTCACACACTCCACACTTTCACTCCTTCACACCTTCACTCCTTCACACACTCCACACACTCCACACCTTCACACCTTCACACCTTTACACACTCCACACCTTCACTCCTTCACACCTTTACACACTCCACACCTTCACTCCTTCACACCTTCACACCTTCACACACTCCACACACTCCACACCTTCACACCTTCACACCTTCACACCTTCACACCTTCACACACTCCACACACTCCACTCCTTCACACCTTCATACCTTCACACCTTCACTCACTCCACACACTCCACTCCTTCACACCTTCATACCTTCACACCTTCACTCACTCCACACACTCCACACACTCCACACCTTCACTCCTTCACACCTTCACACCTTCACGCCTTCACGCCTTCACGCCTTCACGCCTTCACACCTTCACACACTCCACACTTTCACTCCTTCACACCTTCACTCCTTCACACACTCCACACACTCCACACCTTCACACCTTCACACCTTTACACACTCCACACCTTCACTCCTTCACACCTTTACACACTTCACTCCTTCACACCTTCACACCTTCACACCTTCACACACTCCACACACTCCACTCCTTCACTCCTTCACACCTTCATACCTTCACACCTTCACTCACTCCACACACTCCACACCTTCACTCCTTCACACCTTCACACCTTCACGCCTTCACTCCTTCACACCTTCACTCCTTCACACCTTCACACCTTCACACCTTCACTCCTTCACTCCTTCACACCTTCATACCTTCACACCTTCACTCACTCCACACCTTCACACCTTCACTCCTTCACACCTTCACACCTTCACACCTTCACTCCTTCACTCCTTCACACCTTCATACCTTCACACCTTCACTCACTCCACACACTCCACACCTTCACTCCTTCACACCTTCACACCTTCACGCCTTCACGCCTTCACACCTTCACTCCTTCACACCTTCACTCCTTCACATCTTCACGCCTTCACGCCTTCACTCCTTCACGCCTTCACACCTTCACGCCTTCACGCCTTCACGCCTTCACACCTTCACTCCTTCACACCTTCACTCCTTCACACACTCCACACACTCCACACCTTCACACCTTCACACCTTTACACACTCCACACCTTCACTCCTTCACACCTTTACACACTTCACTCCTTCACACCTTCACACCTTCACACCTTCACACACTCCACACACTCCACTCCTTCACTCCTTCACACCTTCATACCTTCACACCTTCACTCACTCCACACACTCCACACCTTCACTCCTTCACACCTTCACACCTTCACGCCTTCACTCCTTCACACCTTCACTCCTTCACACCTTCACACCTTCACACCTTCACTCCTTCACTCCTTCACACCTTCATACCTTCACACCTTCACTCACTCCACACCTTCACACCTTCACTCCTTCACACCTTCACACCTTCACTCCTTCACTCCTTCACACCTTCATACCTTCACACCTTCACTCACTCCACACACTCCACACCTTCACTCCTTCACACCTTCACACCTTCACGCCTTCACGCCTTCACACCTTCACTCCTTCACACCTTCACACCTTCACATCTTCACGCCTTCACGCCTTCACTCCTTCACGCCTTCACACCTCCACACCTTCACGCCTTCACGCCTTCACACCTTCACTCCTTCACACCTTCACACCTTCACATCTTCACACCTTCACACACTTCACACCTTCACTCCTTCACACGTTCACCCTGCCCACCCCCACCTCCACTCCAGCCCTCCGTTGATGCTGATGATGTGTTATTGTTTGTGCAGGGCTCTGATGGAGGTCCTGCTCCTCCTCCACAGTCTGCTACAGACTCAACATCCACATCCACCTGTTTCTTTTGAACTCACATTGAAGAAAACCTGTGAGCAGCTTTTTAAAGTCTCAAGCCGTTCAAAGAGGAAACGAAGGAATCTGTGAGGTTTTGGGTGCTGTGAACTGAACCAAATGTTTTACACTGTGTTTTACTGTGTGAGGGATTTACTTTAACCCTGTGTGATCCTGCTGAAATGAAAGACATGTACGTCTTCAGGGTGATCAGCTTTGTGTGTGTGTGTGTGTGTGTGTGTGTGTGTGTGTGTGTGTGTGTGTGTGTGTGTGTGTGTGTGTGTGTGTGTGTGTGTGTGTGTGTGTGTGTGTGTGTGTGTGTGTGTGTGTGTGCACTGTGAGCAGTAGTACTGTCTGTTTTCACTCACTCACTCACTCACTCACTCACTCTTTGTGCATGTTCCAGTCTGAGAGCGTCTCACACGTTCTGACCGTTTCATGTTTCTAACTCTTGCTCTGGTCTCACCTTCTCATGGTGATGAAACCACCTGCTCAGGTACTTTCCTCCTGCCTCAATGTCACAGGAGTGACACAAACCTTACCACAAAAGAAACTTTTTTTTTAATCAAATAAATCCATCTGGAGCCAGAAAACATGTTTGGCAGAGCTGCGGGTTTCAGAGCTCATTAAATAAATGAAAAATAATAATAAAACAATTTTTAATCGTCTAAATCTTCGTCTAATCTTATTAAGCAACAACTCTTAAAAACTGTGAAATCAGATTTTGATGTGGTCTAAATTAGATCTACCCAAAAGATTGTATTAGTGTGCAGCTCATTTGATTCAACATCATTTTACATTTGACACTTTCCAACAGAAAACAACCGTCCCTGTGTAAAACTGTTCAGACAGTTCAGACCCCGTAGTGTAGGAAACACTTCCACTCCTCTTGCTACGTGTCCGGCACTTTGAACTGCTTCAAGCTCTGCCGAGCTTCACGCTCGTCGATGAACTCGCTCACATGCTTCACCTCCACTTCCTGGGACGCCTCATCTCCCCGCCTCCCGCCGCCAGCCGAGCCACGTCGCTGGTTCTGACTTCCTGGTAGCTGCCAGGCGTTCTGTGGTCGTAGTGCTTTGTTGGTTCGGCTGTCCTGTTTTCGCTTTCATGTTGATCAGCTGACGTCTGGGATCTTGCCTCAGCCCGGTGTCAGTACTGGCTCTATGGCCCAGTACAGGGCTGGCCCAGTGCCCCACCTGTTTGTTTGTTTGTTTGTTTGTTTGTTTTGCCGGCCTGTCACACTCATCTTTCACTGTATTATTTTCCTTTTTTCCTATTTTTTTGCACACAGGTGTCATAGGTTTCTGAATGTATTCGTCCAGCGTACACTCAACAACAACAACAAAACAGCCAAATAAACATTTACTACAAATTAAATGTTTAAAAATCATCCCCTTGTCTCCTGTGTCCGTGAACATGCTCGCTCTGTCAGTGAGTTGAAACACTTTTCCTCAGTCTGGTCTGTTTAAACACTTTAAAAAGCCTTTTTTTTTTTTTCCTTTAAGATTTTCATCCATTTAATAAGAATACAAATATGAAAGTAACATATCTATATATAAGAGGATTGATATCACACTTTGATTTAATCAGCATTATATAGGGATCTGATTCCTCAAACATCAACACTGAGGCAACCACACATGGAAAGTCGGTGAATCCTCTTAAATGTAAGTGAATTGGCGACTAAAATGTACTTTAATTTAAATGTTACTCACTTGCTGAATGTTACTCACATAAATAAAGACACATTTAATACTCCTCTCAATTTCCGGTATTTCATGGCTTGATCACACAAAGCCAATAAACAGGTAAACGCTTTAACGTGGAAAGTCTGTTGCAAACATAAAACTGAACTTCCTCTCCTCCACCAGCTGAACTTCCTCTCCTCTCCTCCATCAGTTGGACTTTCTCTCATCTCAGGTGGGGAGTTCGCCTGGGGCGCTACACCTGTCAAACGGCAGCGCAGGTGTCCTAAGGCCAGCTCAGGGAGGACAGACACCTCCCGTAGAGCAGGAGGGCAAAAGCTCGCTTGATCTTGATTTTCAGCATGAATACAGACCGTGAAAGCAGCGCCTCACCATCCTTCTGACTTTGTGGGTTTTAAGCAGGAGGCGTCAGAAAAGTGACCACAGGGAGAACTGGCTTGTGGCGGCCAAGCGTTCATAGAGACGTGGCTATTTGATCCTTGGATGTCGCTCTTCCTCTCATTGTGAAGCAGAATTCACCAAGCATTGGATTGTTCACCCACTAATAGGGAACGTGAGCTGGGGAAGAGCTCAGATTCATATCAACAGAGACATCAGGCAGGGCGAGACGCCAGGCAGGGCGAGACCTCAGGCTGGGCGAGACCTCAGGCTGGGCGAGACGTCAGGCTGGGCGAGACGTCAGACTGGGCGAGACGTCAGGCTGGGCGAGACGCTAGGCTGGGCGAGACGTCCGACTGGGCGAGACGCTAGGCTGGGCGAGATGCTAGGCTGGGCGAGACGCTAGGCAGGGCGAGACGTCAGGCTGGGCGAGACGTTAGGCAGAGCGAGACGCCACGCAGGGTGAGATGCTAGGAAGGGCGAGACGCTAGGCTGGGCGAGACGCTAGGCAGGGCGAGACGTCAGGCAGAGCGAGATGCCACACAGGGCGAGACACCAGGAAGGGCGAGACGCCAGGCAGGGCGAGACGCTAGGAAGGGCGAGACACCAGGCTGGGCGAGACGCTAGGCAGGGCGAGACGTCAGGCTGGGCGAGACGCCAGACAGGGCGAGACGTCAGACAGGGCGAGACGCCAGGCTGGGCGAGACGCCAGGCTGGGCGAGACATCAGGCAGGGCGAGACGTCAGGCTGGGCGAGACGTCAGGCAGGGCGAGACGCCAGGCAGGGCGAGACGTCAGGCTGGGCGAGACGTCAGGCAGGGCGAGACGCCAGGCTGGGCGAGACGCCAGGCTGGGCGAGATGTCCGGCAGGGCGAGACGCTAGGCTGGGCGAGACGTCAGGCAGGGCGAGACGTCAGACTGGGCGAGACGCTAGGCAGGGCGAGACGCCAGGCTGGGCGAGACGCCAGACAGGGCGAGACGTCAGGCAGGGCGAGACGCCAGGCTGGGCGAGACGCCAGGCTGGGCGAGACGTCAGGCAGGGCGAGACGCCAGGCTGGGCGAGACGCCAGGCTGGGCGAGACATCAGGCTGGTCGAGATGTCTGGCAGGGCGAGACGCTAGGCAGGGCGAGACGCTAGGCTGGGCGAGACGTCCGACTGGGCAAGACGCTAGGCTGGGCAAGACGTCAGGCTGGGCGAGACGTCTGGCAGGGCGAGACGTCACGCTGGGCGAGACGCTAGGCAGGGCAAGGCGTCAGGCTGGGCAAGACGTCAGGCAGAGCGAGACGCCAGGCAGGGCGAGACGCTAGGCTGGGCGAGACGTCAGGCAGGGCGAGACGCCAGGCTGGGCGAGACGTCAGGCTGGGCGGAGACGTCTGGCAGGGCGAGACGCCAGGCTGGGCGAGACGTCAGGCTGGGCGGAGACGTCTGGCAGGGCGAGACGCTAGGCTGGGCGAGACGTCAGGCAGGGCGAGACGCTAGGCTGGGCGAGACGTCAGGCAGGGCGAGACGCCAGGCAGGGCGAGACGTCAGGCTGGGCGGAGACGTCTGGCAGGGCGAGACGTCACGCTGGGCGAGACGTCCTGACAACCTGCTGAGATGAAGAAAGCTCCAGAGTAGCGTCAGCAGCACGTGTGTGTTTGGTCAAACACATTGACACTACGATCAGCTGATTGACAGCCGACGTGCAGAGTTCCATGTCGGAAAGTCAAAGTTGTGTTTTAGCAGTTTTTTGCTGAATCTTAATTTCTAGTTGAATTTGTCTGTGTGACACGAGATATGTGGTAGCAGCAGACCTCTAATGCCACATCTCATAAACAGCCTCGAGCCCAAACACCCTTTCATCTGAAAATTAAACTGCAGGGTTTCTTCCAACTTCCATCCAAGGCCTTCGGTGAAAAAGACCAAGCAGCAACCGAGAGCTTTTCCAGCCTTTCACTGCTGCACAGACCCCAGATGGTTGATGAGTGAAAATGTCAAGAGTGAGGCGCAGGCCGGGACACGTTCCTGTTAATAAAACCTCCCCATGTCTCCCTCACCTCCACAACCTTTTCTTTTGGCTGAGCAGGACTGAAAGCCTCGGTCTCCCGGCAGTCCTTCAACCAAAAGCAGCTCATAATGGTTTGGAACAAGATTCATGCAGCAATTACGTTCCTCTCATGAGACATGAGGTAAAAGAAATTAGTGCTATATAACTAACTTTTGGAAGGCCCAGGGTTGGAATCAATGTGCGTTTCAGAGACACGGCCGTCGCTCTGAGCAGAAAGAGAGGACTCTCCATTCGGTGTAATTACTGCTCACAGATGTGCCTGAAATACTCAAGTTTGTAATTTGCTGCAGCTTATTTGTTTTGGCTGAAGCTCGAGCAAGCGTTGGGGTTTGCTGAGGAGAATAGAGCCATACAGCGGTTACGGTTTCTTGTGACAAAATGGTGAAAATGAAGCCACATTAGCAAGCTGCTAATCTTGTGGCTCAGTGCGGCTTTTCCCTGGAAGCCGGGTGTTACTCAGGTATGGAGCAGCAGATCAGCCTGTGGCCTTTCAAAGGCCACAATCATTTCAGCACAAAGGAGGGCTGCTCTCGGGTGGTTTTGTTTTGGCTGACACCTGCCCACATTTCCCAGAGCCTTCCTCCGGCCGGGGAGTGAAACGTGAGATCTGTGAACCCCGGCCAGCGTCCCTCGCCTTTTGTCCGCTGCCCTTAATTAAAGCTTTAGGCTTCATTTAGCAGCGAGGTGCCGTTTCCAGCGGCGGCCCTGCCCACCGTCACCCAGCGGCGTGGAGGAAACCTCATTCATCAAGCTTCAAAGAGCTGCGACACGTCCCTCCATTCATCCCTCCGAGCCGCACAGGAAGTCGGCGGCAGCCTCACGGAGGAAGCGCGAGGATTACGTTGGGTTTCTGGTGGCGGTTGAGTGTGAGCGAGCAGCTGAAGAAAGAACGGATTTGGTCTATTGATTTAAGTCTGCGCCTCCTCATAGCCTCCGTGTCTAATGAGGCTGTCGAGTCGGAGGCCGCGGTGGCTTTGACTCCCAGGCGTGAGGAGGAGCTCCTCCCTCTTCCTCTGCTCGGCAGAAACAAAGTCAATGGCCGATGCCACTCCTTCCTTCACCGCCTGATCCAGCCGACGTCGTGACATTGATTGACGGACGGTAAGCACATCGCCAATCCAGGCCAAACATGTAATTACCGGAGTCCTGCTGTGTCCTTTTCTTCCTCCTGCACCACAGCCACTCTGCCCCTCGTCATCACGGCCACACAATGTAATGTTTGCTTGTTTTCTTATTTTGGTGCCTTCGGGGACCGGCAATTAGGGAGGCCCTTTTAGTTTGTCTGGGAAACACTTAATTTGACCTATTTTGTTAGTCACTTCGTTTATTTTCCAAACACAGTAATCATCCGCCGGAGCGAGGCGCCGCGGCGTGTCCAGCCTCAGCTGGCGTCTGCACGTTTCATTGATTAGAGGTTGTCTTCACTCGCTGACATTTATAGAAACACAAGACGCAGCGGCTCAACATCGCCTGAATCCAGCTTTCTCTACTCCGCATTCATCTGACTTGTGTAATTAAGTAACTATACCACTGAAATTCTCTGGAACTCTTCTATTGAACCTCCATTTCATAAAAACAATCAAATCTATTCAAACTGACGAACATCTCCTCTGCTCTCCCCCAATATTCAAATTATTATTGTCAGTGAAGATAATGAAGGTCATCTTTGCTTCTCACCAATATTGAGATCGATAGAAAGAACATTTACTTCAGGGTGATAAAACCAATATAACGAAACGTTCTGATGTTAAGGTGGAAATGAACATTGAAAGAATCCCTTTCATCATGACAGAGGTCATTTGAATGTCTCTTCTTGACTTTCCTCCTGCCTTTCCACAACCAGCATTGCTTTCTTTTATATTGCTTGTGTTGTCGCTGACTGACTCACAGTAAATGTTACGATCACTGTCACACTGGATGAGATCGATGCAGAGCGGCTGGGACGTCAACATCTGCAGAGCCGTGGAGCAACTTTATTTTTCTGTTCATCTGTGCTCAGATCTAAGGAGGAACAGAGGAAGAAGAGGAGGGTCCAACCTATGGCCCGCCCAGCAGAGGGCGTGCTCCGACCTCCAGGGTGACGACGTGTGAAAAAGACCTGAACAGCAAAATTACCAAAAAGCTTCTATTTGTAATTTATCCGCTTGTGTCAAGGCACGAGTGTCCACTAAATCCTACAGCTGAACTGATGACATCAGTACTGTCACCACTGCCTGTGCTGCTCGTTACAGCCAGCAGGACCGTTTCTATACATCCTGCTAAAGTTTTAGGAGTTTTCAATTGACTTCTTTATTTTGAATTAGAGAGAAACTATGAGGTTGTTATTTACAGGTTATCGTTCACACATGCCAGGCCTGTTTAAAGTTCTCCTATCCTCCAGTTCTCCTCCTCCTCCTGGTCTGGTCGGTCCAGAAACCCTGAATTCAAGGTTTCCAGCTCTTCCTTGATTCTCCTCCATTAGAATATTGAATGCTAGGAGCTGCATTCAGAATCTGCTGTGTCTGTGTGAGCTGGACTGGCTCCGCCCACACATGCCCGTCTTATGAATTTGGAAGAAGTACTTCGTCTCGTGGCGCCATGTGCCCGAGCAGGTAGGAGGAGTCAAAGGGGAGGAGCCTACCTTGATTGTGATTGGCTAAACCCCCGATGACACTATATAGGGTTTGATTTCTGATTGGCTGGTTGGAGCAACACACTTTTTAAGAACTGCAACAAGCCAGGGAGAGAGAGGACACACTTTATTCACTTCTGGAGCGTCGTTCCAGGTGTGGAGATGATTATTAATGTTGAAAAACTTTAGTAAGTGAATCTTGAATAATATGTCTTCAAGAGGAACAGACTGGGTTCTGCTCTCCTTCACAGATGTTTGGTTCCACAGGGACGAGCTGCTCGTCTAGATCTTCAGGGAACAGTGGAGGAGGGAGTCTCTCCTTAGTAACTGTGGACGAGGCAGCGAAACGTATAAAGAAAAGGTGAAAACACAAAGGCTGGAATCATAGAAAGCTGCTGGAACTGGACTGAACTGACGCTGCTGCAGAGAAACTCCCTGCTGCTGCTGCACCAGTCCAGACATTAACACTGGGCTGAATTAACATGGCCCATTACACACACACACACACACACACACACACACACACACACACACACACACACACACACACACACACACACACGCACACACACACACACACCCTCTGGTGTCCCTGCCCGCCTTTTTAAAAATGATGGATGGGAAAGTATTTGTCCTTGTGTGTAATTAGGTGTCCAATTAACAGATCCAAGGTAGGAAGCGGGTTCATTCTTTCATACACACACACACACACACACACACACACACACACACACACACACACACACACACACACACACACACACACACACACACACACACACACACACACACAGCTTCCTTTCACTGGCTGTGTGTGTGTGTGTGGCCTCCTCTTTCTCTGTCCAGGAAACAAGATAAAATAAAAGAGACGTACCCAGGATTCCCTGTTCTACCAGTTCTTCTTCTATGGAGACGAGTCGGTTGTATTTAGAAATCGTCTCAGCGCCGCTCAGACCTCCCAGCTTGACATAGTCCAGACCCAGACCCACCGCCTGAGGAGGAGAGCAGCTCTCAGTCAGCTTTACCTGGATTCATCCTCTCACTGTAAGCCTTCACT
This sequence comes from Blennius ocellaris, assembly GCF_963422515.1. Taxonomy (NCBI): domain Eukaryota; kingdom Metazoa; phylum Chordata; class Actinopteri; order Blenniiformes; family Blenniidae; genus Blennius; species Blennius ocellaris. Next base: position 319,979 of record NC_137662.1, on the reverse strand, counting down.
TTATTCATCCTCTCACTGTACTCCAGTGCAACCTTCCATCTGCTCCTGGTCAACAAGCTCAATCACATGTTGTTTTAATTTTTAAAACATTTTTCAACTCAAACACAACTGATCTTGATAATTGAAGGAATCAATAAATTATTCAGGTTTTTTAGACGTCTAATGTGGAGAATGTGGCAGTAAAATAGCCTGAACTGTGGAGGACTGGATGATATGTGATTGAAGGTGGAGGAGAAACATGAGGTGGAGGAGGAGCAGGAGGAACATGAGGTGGTGGAGCAGGAGGAGGAGGAGGAGATGGTGGAGGAGGAGCAGGAGGAACATGAGGTGGTGGAGCAGGAGGAGGAGGAGGAGATGGTGGAGGAGGAGCAGGAGGAACATGAGGTGGTGGAGCAGGAGGAGGAGGAGGTGGTGGAGGAGGAGGAGGAAGAGGAAGTACATGAGGTGGAGGAGGAACATGAGGAATATGAGGTGGAGGAGGAGCAGGAGGAACATGAGGTGGTGGAGCAGGAGGAGGAGGAGGAGATGGTGGAGGAGGAGCAGGAGGAACATGAGGTGGTGGAGCAGGAGGAGGAGGAGGTGGTGGAGGAGGAGGAGGAAGAGGAAGTACATGAGGTGGAGGAGGAACATGAGGAATATGAGGTGGAGGAGGAGCAGGAGGAACATGAGGTGATGGAGCAGGAGGAGGAGGAGGAGATGGTGGAGGAGGAGCAGGAGGAACATGAGGTGGTGGAGCAGGAGGAGGAGGAGGTGGTGGAGGAGGAGGAGGAAGAGGAAGTACATGAGGTGGATGAGGAACATGAGGAATATGAGGTGGAGGAGGAGCAGGAGGAACATGAGGTGATGGAGCAGGAGGAGGAGGAGGAGGAGGAGATGGTGGAGGAGGAGCAGGAGGAACATGAGGTGGTGGAGCAGGAGGAGGAGGAGGTGGTGGAGGAGGAGGAGGAAGAGGAAGTACATGAGGTGGAGGAGGAACATGAGGAATATGAGGTGGAGGAGGAGCAGGAGGAACATGAGGTGATGGAGCAGGAGGAGGAGGAGGAGATGGTGGAGGAGGAGCAGGAGGAACATGAGGTGGTGGAGCAGGAGGAGGAGGAGGTGGTGGAGGAGGAGGAGGAAGAGGAAGTACATGAGGTGGATGAGGAACATGAGGAATATGAGGTGGAGGAGGAGCAGGAGGAACATGAGGTGATGGAGCAGGAGGAGGAGGAGGAGGAGGAGGAGATGGTGGAGGAGGAGCAGGAGGAACATGAGGTGGTGGAGCAGGAGGAGGAGGTGGAGGAGGAGGAGGAAGAGGAAGTACATGAGGTGGAGGAGGAACATGAGGAATATGAGGTGGAGGAGGAGGTGGTGGTGGAAGAGGAGCAGGAGGTGGAGGAGGAGGAGGAAGATTGAAGGTCAGATAATCAGAATGGCGCATCACAGTGCTCCTCCCCCATCCCAACACCAGACTCTCATGAGAGAATGACACCATGAAGCTTCAGCCTAACTTCATGCTCTCATCTCAGCTAACCACACCTGTTCACCACTGCTTTGCTCTCTCACACTAACATCCTGGTTACCATGGAGACGGAGATGCCGTCCTCCATCAGTGAACCCTCTGAAGCAGCAGCTACTTAGCAGACAAAGAGTGGAGCTAAAGAGGATTTGTGATGTCAGGATGGGGAAAGCATCAATTCTACATTCGTGTACTGAATATTACACTTTTAAAACCACACAGAGTAGAAATACTCAACAGAAAAATCTGTGGAAAGACGACTATTTTTATTCTGATTATGAACATCTGACTGAACAGCTGACCGAACAGCTGACCTAACAGCTGACCGAACTGCTGACGGAACAGCTGACGGAACAGCTGACCGAACAGCTGACTGAACATCTGATCAAACAGCTCATGACATGGCAACACATCTGTTGTTTATGTTGAAAATACAGAAATATGGGGGGGAATGACGAGAACTCTGGAGGAGCTTTCTGCGGTGCTGAATCCACGCTTATGGCGCGTCTGCTCCCCAAATTCAAATGAGACTGGAAGGATTGGAAGGATTGGATGAATTTAGAGCAGTAAGTGCAGCACAAAGTGACAGCCATACCTTTACAGAAGGCTTATGCATGTAATCAAATTGTGCTGCACTTACTCCTCTAAATTCATCCAATCCTTCCTTTTGTACCATTCACTGGGAATGTACAAACTATGTTCTGAGCTTTCCTTTGCTGAAGGTCTAGTAGCTCGGGTGTCACTCTCCCAGTCAGTCTCGCTTTTAAAAGCTGCTGTTTTTCATTAAAAGTTGTGAAAATGTCTTTACTGTCTATAGCTGGAGTGTGCAGCAGCACTGTATCAATACACCATTGCACTGTGAACATACATATAGCATTTAGCTATGTGTTCTTCACGACGGGGTGTAGCCTTTGGGAGAGGGTGTGGCCTTTGGGAGAGGGTGTAGCCTTTGGGAGAGGGTGTGGCCTTTGGGAGAGGGAGTAGCCTTTGGGAGGGGTGTGGCCTTCGGGAGAGGGTGTAGCCTTTGGGAGGGGTGTGGCCTTCGGGAGAGAGTGTGGCCTTCGGGAGAGGGTGTAGCCTTCAGGACAGGGTGTGCCCTTCAGGATAGGGTGTGACCTTCAGGATAGGGTGTGACCTTCAGGATAGGGTGTGACCTTCAGGATAGGGTGTGACCTTCAGGAGGGGCTGTGGCCTTCACAGTAAGACAGCAAGAGTGAGTGACTTGTGCAACCTCTGTGCCGTACCAGGAGATGGTGCCTTTGAGTTATTTGGGCTATGAATACCACAAAATTCTGACACTTTCAAACCCATAGGTACTGTATATATATATGGTAATTTTACCAGAAATTGAAAAATAAATTATATATTTAATGATAATTAATAATAATTTAAACAAATAATCAAATCAATATTACATTCATTTTGAGTCAACCTGTGGTAGGAACTGTCTACCCTGCCTGCATGTCACTGGTGAAGAGCTGACTGAACATCTGGCTGAACATCTGGCCTGACAGGACGACAGTGAGGAGATGCTGGTAACTGAGGCGGGTGATACTCACAATATCTGACCAGGAGTCATCGGTGCAGGGTTCACTGCACGTTGTTCCTATCAACACTGAGCCTACACACACACACACACACACACACACACACACACACACACACACACACACACACACACACACACACACACACACACACACACACACACACACACACACACACACACAGAATGTACATGTAAAACATGGCTGCAAATGCAACGAGCTGTTTGATATCAGTGGGTAGAGTCAGAATAACATCACGGGTATGGGGGGGTTATAAAGTAGACAAAGGATCAGTCTGGTAAGTTATGATGAGATGCCGCAGATGTTTTAATTCTAGGACGATTCATTTGAGACACAACAGAGCGAGAGTCACTATAATGGAACCTGCAGCCTGGTGACATGACAGGACACAATCTCTTTCTCTGGTTGTTTCTGTTCTTTTATTCTCTTTTAATTCAAGCTCACAGCACAAAGACAACCTGCACTGAAAGACAGAACTTTGCTTTGAGGGCTGGACCTGACATTTTAGTGTGTTTTATATAAAATATAGCATCATAGTTTAAAAATCCACACACAAGCACAACACTAAATATACATGGCAAAGAAATAGCACAAATTTAATAAGATCCATAAGATCACAGTGCAGCAGTTTGACAAACTCTAGGATCCTGTCGAGTAGTGAAAGCTACTGAACTACTGAAATCATCTCCGAGAGAATCAGACCTCATCAATAATCAATAAAGTGTTCAGACTGACACCTCAGGTCCTGATGAATGGGAGGAAATACAAACAGTGTAATTTGCAGATGACTATCACACATTCGGCTGCTCATTGGGAAGAATGTTAGTTCTGCTGTTACTTGCAGCTCGCAGCATGTTGCCTACCTCACACCAATGTGAAAGATGTGTCATCAATCTGTTGATGATGCTTCATTAAAGACTGATTGATGCCTAAAGTCTAAATCTTTCCAACTTTACCGAAGTCTATTTTTTGAGGCAGAGTTTCCTCTGTGTCGCACACAGATCACACTTGACTGTTATGTTCTTGTTCTTTTCTCTGAAAACCTGAATATGATGGCGGTTTGTCCAGCTCACTAATGTAGAGTCTTTATCTGATCTGTATCTGCAGTCATCTTAGTGTATCCCAGCAGCAGGAAGTCCCCCTTCCTCACTGATTTTTCTACTGTCAGAATGTCTCGCTGTGTGTTCCTAAATTCTTAAAGCAAACATCTAATCATGTTAGAATTCCTCAAATGCATGGTACTCAGATAGTAAAGTATAATATTACCAAAGTTTATGTTATGTTTATTGCATTACAGGAAATGGTACCAAATGTAACTGGGTTATTTTTGTAACATGTTACTCCAACGGTGTGTTTCAGGAAATAAATCCCAGATGAGGACGAGACTCTCTCCACAGCCTCCTTATTAACACACACAACATCAAATTAATTGACTCACAGATGTTCACACAACCAAAGCTTAGTTACTCTAGTTATTCAGGTTTTGTGTGTGTGTATGTGTGTGTGTGCGTGTGCGCGTGTGTGCGTGCGTGCGTGTGTGTGTGCGTGTATACCTTGCTGCTCTGAGGCGATGTGGATCAAGTCGCTGACTGTGGTGTGGTTGGTGTGTTTCAGGATGAAGCCTCTGGCTCCCGGAGGAGGCGGAGCCTCCAACTTGTAGGTCAGGTCAGAAATAAGTGAACAGCTCTTTCCCATCTTGTTGTTCAATTTCTCCCACTGGTCCGAGTCCTGAGAATCCGAACACACGCACAGAGAACATCATCATCACACTTTGGATGGTGGTCATGACATCTTGGGAAGATTCAGCTGACTTCAGGTTCAGAGAAGTTGGTTTCTGGAGGATCAACCATGAAACCAACCAGCTGCTTCTCATGACGTCACAGTGAACGAGGCTGTCATCAATCAGACTCAGCCAAAGAAATCAACTAATTTTTAAAAAGCATGAATGCCTCAGCTCAATAGGGGCGGCATGGTTGGTAGAGCAGTCATCTCTCAAACGGAAGGCTGCAGGTTCCATCCCCATCTCCACCTGTCCGCATGTTGAAGTGGCCTTGGGCAAGACACTGAACCCCAAACTGCTCCCGTTGGAGTGACAGTGCCTTGCATGGCTGCAGCCTCCAATTGTGAGTGAATGGATGTACAGTATATTCACAGATTCCAGGGAGCTGCAGCGCCTCTTACTGGCACAATGATGACTTGAACCTGAGAGCCAGGCTCAACCTGCTGCACCACCAAGGACAGTTCCAGACATTTTCTATTGAAGCTTTAAAGACGTGAACTGTTTGCGCACATATTGTTTAACTCCTCCTCCTGGTCTGGTCGGTCCAGAAACCCTGAATTCAAAGTTTCCAGCTCCTCCTTGATTCTCCTCCATTCGAATATTGGATCACAGGAGCTGCATTCAGAATCTGCTGTGTCTGTGTGAGCTGGACTGGCTCCGGCCACACATGGCCATCTTAGGAATTTGGAAGAAGTACTTCATCTCGTGGTGCCATGTGCCAGAGCAGGTAGGAGGAGTCAAAGGGAGGAGCTTATCTTGATTGAGATTGGCTAAACCCCCGATGACACTATATAGAGTGTGATTTCTGATTGGCTGGTTGGAGCAACACACTTTTTAAAACCTGGAACAAGCCAGGGAGAGAGAGGACACACTTTCTTCTCTTCTGGAGTGTAATTCCAGGTGTGGAGATGATTAGTACTGCTGGAGCACCTTCAGGAAGTGAATCTTGAATAAGGTAGGAGGAGTCAAAGGGAGGAGCTTACCTTGATTGAGATTGGCTGAACCCCTGATGACACTATAGAGCAGGGTTCTCCAATTCTGGACCTCGAGGTCCGGTGTCCTGCATGTTTTAGGTTTCTCCCAGTTGCAACACACATGAACACAATAAGGGCCTCTTTCCATGGCTTGTTTACGATAATGCGAAAACCTGTAGGACACTGGACCTCAAGGCCTGGAATTGGGGAACTCTGTTATATAGGGTTTGATTTCTGATTGGCTGGTTGGAGCAACACACTTTTTAAATACCTGGAACAAGCCAGGGAGAGAGAGGACACACTTTATTCTCTTCTGGAGCATCGGTCCAGGTATGGAGACGATTGGTACTACTGGAAAACCTTTAGGAAGTGGATTTTGTATAATATGAGCCTTAAAGGACATGAACTGTGAAAACAGACTTTTCATGAGTTGCGGTGTTTCTGAAGTGCAGATGACAGAGTGGTGGAGTCCTGAACGTACCTCTCTCCTGAACGGGTCTATGAGGGACACCACCACTGGATATCTGCTTAGTAAGGTGTGGTACATGTCCACTAACTCATCAGGAGACTTCAACACTCCTGTGGAGACTTCGTACTTCCCTTTAGACTGCGAGGAGAAGAAGATAAATTATCTCTGCTTTCTGACACTCTTCAGGTACAAATGAGCTTTGGTCCACTCACATAGTCCATTAGCTCGGGGGCGGCGCAGTTGAGAGCCAAATGGATCTGCGTTCCCAGGGCCAGTCCAAGGTTTGCACAGGCTTCAGTGATCACATCCAGAAGCTGCTCGGGCCGGTCGAAGCTCACCACCAGCGCTCCAGCATCACACACTATGGTCTGATTGGCCTTGGAGTAAAACAACATTAGGAGACACATTACGTTTGTACGACTGTAACACTGTCAGATCAGAATTCATTCTAGAAGATTATAATCCATGCTGCTGGTAAGGACCAGCCGATCGGCGGGCACAAACAGTTGCATCGTGTGTCAATTTGTAAAAACTTCGTAGAACTCTAGATTTCTCAAGCTCCTTAACGGAAGTGACCACCTGTTGAACTGAATGTCCTCATTCAACCACTGGTTGTCTTTATGGTGTCTCCAAAACAACGTGGGAAACCTGGTGGGCAACCTGGTGTGATGAAGAGAGACGGCATTCATCCCACTTTAGATGGTGTGGCTCTGCTGGACAGCAGGACCTCCCACGGTACATCTGAAGGGTCCTGCTCTGATCCATCTGCAGCCAGTGGAAATATCTGCTGAGTGGAGTGGAGAATCCCCGACTCCCCCTCGTAGCAGGAAGTCTCTTCTGCGTCTGGTTCTGCAGGGTTCTCCTCCTCTGGGTCTGGTTCTGCAGGGTTCTCTTCCTCTACTCTCTTATGGAATTGTTGGTTTTCTCTGTAACGGTGCCTTGAAATGACTGTGCTGTATTTGGCGCAGTACAAATGAACTGATTGAGTTGAATGTAGCTGAATGCAGTTTGTTCATGTGTGACTGGATGAATGCAGGGACATACATTGCTCTTTAAGTCCCTGCTCTTTGGTTATGTTGAAGATTGATTTAACTGAATGTGAATGACAATGGGTAAGTCTATATTCTTGCTGTAGATTTGAATGACAGTTATCATTGCAAGGTTATGAGAAGCTAAGTGTCTCCTACTCTCATCACCCACTGTTCACATTATGAATACGAGTCCTGGGGGTCATCCGACAATGCTCCAGTTATTACTACGTAAAGGATTGAAATGTAAATAGGGTAAGTACTGATGGCTTAATAAATAGTTCAACACAGATCCAGTCCTGCATACCTACATTAATATGAACATTAGCCATGAGAATTGAATAGAGCTTCTCTTTTATGTACATTTCTTTTAGGAAAGCTCAGTAACAAAACAAGCTTTGAAAATTGGCTCCACCGTTTACGTTCTCTGCTCCATGAAGCCTTCGTGAACTCAGTTCCTATTCTCACAGTGAATAAATGGCTGTGTCCCTCACCCCGCCTTTTGTTGAAGTGTTCATTATTCTCATCACCTCCTTCTGTAACTCGAGGGTCATCGTGAGGATCTGTTGAAGAAGTTCACAGTTCAGAGCATTTCATAAAAGCTTCGGTGAGAAAACGAAAACAGCATGAGAATCTCAGCAACATTATAAACTCATGACCACAACGAAGCAGAGGCGGTGTGAGAAGGCGGAGCAGCCATGAGAGGAATACTTGTCTGACTCGTCGGCCCACGCCAGGGATCAGGATGACCTCCTTCAGGAGGCTCCGCCTCCCAGGAGACGTCTTCCCACCACGGAGCAACGTCACCAGACACACCGGCACCTGGACCGGGACGTGGTTCTGGTTCTGGTTCTGGTTGTGAGCTGGAGGCTGAGAGAACAGTCAGACATTCAGAACCCTGGTTCTGGCTCTGGTTCTGGTTCTGGTTGTGAGCTGGAGGCTGAGAGAACAGTCAGACATTCAGAACCCTGGTTCTGGCTCTGGTTCTGGTTCTGGTTGTGAGCTGGAGGCTGACAGAACAGTCAGACATTCAGAACCCTGGTTCTGGCTCTGGTTCTGGTTCTGGTTGTGAGCTGGAGGCTGAGAGAACAGTCAGACATTCAGAACCCTGGTTACCTTCAGACCAGGTGTGGTTTGTCTCAGCACGGCGTTCTTCAGAGCCGCAGTGTGTCGGTACAGTGGAATGTTCTTCACTGCAGCTCCGGTCTTCAGAACAGCCACTGACAAGGACCCGATGGCGGCGCTCCCACACAGGACCGCTTCTTCTGGTTCTGCTGGGGGAACCGCCTTCTCTGACAGGTTTTTCTGTTTCCCTTTAGAGGCAGAAAAAAAGGGATTCAGTGGAGCTGCACAGTGGTGTAGTGGTCAGTTCTGTCACAGCAGGGAGTCCCTGGTTCGATTCTCGGCCGACGTGTGTGTGTGTGCGTGTGTGTGTGTATTACCAGGCTGTTCTTTGACTGGCTGATCGCAGCTCTCTGAGCTCAAGGTTCTTGGCATTTTGAGTGTTCGTGTTGTTAAACTGAATTTAATACAGCTCAACAGTGTAAAGCAGGAGTGTTCAGCTCATTTTCACGAGGTCTCCTATTTGCAGGCGCTGAATCAGTAACATGAGGCTTTAGTACATTTTGAGAAGGCTGAGTATAAATCCTGGACTTGTCATGTAACTTATTGATCAGACTACATCGCTGCATGGAGCTGATACACAGACTTGAATTTCTTGGAGATGTGTCAATTCTTTGTTGATACTTTGCTTTTATTAAATTTTTAAAGTGAAACTTTCCTCTGTTTCACCCTCACATGCGTTAGCTGCTAATGTTAGCTTAGCTTCTTGGGCTTGTTGCTCTAATTAATTATTTCAACATGTTGTTATTTTTCGTAATTAATTAATTCAAACTAAATGCCAGCCTCATTAAAAACATAGTGCTAATGAGCTAAATCCATGTGACGTGTTTGAGCCCTGAATGAAGGAGAGTTCCCATGTAAAAGCTCAGAATGACTCCATGGCTGATGATGAGGAGGAGGAAGCTGCCTAATGACCAGGCATTCAAAAGAAGGCTTTTTCAACCTTTGTGCTGCAAATATAATTCACTTTCAGTGTTTTAACCATATACAATGATTTTGCGGGCAGATTTATTTTACAAATCAAACTGAACACAAACAACTTGTAATGCGGAGAGATGGCGAGCAGGCGGGTCCACTTCACATCTTTAAGAAAAGGCCCAGAGCACAGGTCAGTAAATAGGCTTTGGGATCCATTAGCATTAATTGAAATCCTCCGATTTGTTGGGAAAACACAGTTTGGTTCATTGTAGATCAGCTCACTGTGTACTTGATGAGTGCAGATGGACAGTCTCCAACAATCACAACCTGTTTTCTACAGCAGAGTTTGAAGACATAGTAACCTTCAGGAGTGAAAGCTGAAGAGCTTGTTTCCTGTCAGGGAGCAAATTGAACGCACCTCGATCTGCACTCGTCTTGCTTTTCCTCTGCGTGGGAGGTGGAGAAGGAAGCTCCATGTAGAGCTCTTTGGGGGAGCAGTTCTCTCGGGTCTTCATGTCCTGGAGGTTTTTCTCCTCCTCGTATCGAGCCTTGAAGAAATCCCTGCACAAATCATAGTTTGGAAATGTTATGAGAAAAAAACCCAAACTTCATGCACTCTAAAACTCTCCACTGATATCAGTCTGTACTCGTAGACGTTAGTTTTATCTGATTCTCAATCACGTCCTCTGGACGTTTCCTGACCAGCCACATGAACCACCCTGTCCTGACATGAAGCACTAAATACTCCTGTTTTCATCAATAAAAGTACTTTGTTTTTTAACGGATGTTGTTCTTGTTTTTCTTCCTGCTCTTTATTGAACCATCAATCAATAGGATCTCAGATGAGATCTTTCCACTGCTTGTTGTTTAAATCCATGACAATGAGCCTCAGAGGAGAAGAGTGTCACGTCAGCCTCCTCAGGCCAGACATGAGGCTTCTGTGTCACGAGACAGAATGAAACAGCAGCCGCTGCATCCTGGTGATATGATGTGACAATAGAGCAACCCCACATTAACCTCTCCTGACCCCAGCTTACAAGGTCAACCACATCAGAACCACCTGGATGTTAACGCTCGCAAACTGCGACACTTCTTCATTCCAATGGCTTCACTGGAGATTACACTGTGGAGGCTACTGCCAGCTGTGGAGGGGGGAGGGAGGGAGGGAGAGAGGGATAGTGGAAGGTAGTGACAAAAGGAGGGACAGCAGAGATCCACGGGAGGTCTGAGGACTGACCTGCTCCAAGGCTATCACAGGTAGATCTCACAGATAGATCTCACAGGTAGATCTCAGGGAGATCACAGGTAGATCTCACAGGTAGATCTCAGGTAGATCTCATGTGTAAATCTCACAGGTAGATCTCACAGGTAGATCTCACAGGTAGATCTCACAGGTAGATCACAGGTAGATCTCACAGGTAGATCTCATGTGTAAATCTCACAGGTAGATCACATGTAGATCTCACAGGTAGATCTCACAGGTAGATCTCACAGGTAGATCACAGGAAGATCACAGGTAGATCTCACAGGTAGATCTCAGGTAGATCTCATGTGTAAATCTCACAGGTAGATCTCACAGGTAGATCTCACAGGTAGATCACAGATAGATCTCATAGGTAGATCTCACAGGTAGATCACAGGTAGATCTCACAGGTAGATCACAGATAGATCTCATAGGTAGATCTCACAGGTAGATCACAGGTAGATCTCACAGGTAGATCTCATGTGTAAATCTCACAGGTAGATCACATGTAGATCTCACAGGTAGATCTCACAGGTAGATCACAGGAAGATCACAGGTAGATCTCACAGGTAGATCACAGGTAGATCTCACAGATAGATCTCACAGGTAGATCTCACAGGTAGATCTCAGGGAGATCACAGGTAGATCTCACAGATAGATCTCACAGGTAGATCTCACAGGTAGATCTCACAGGTAGATCTCACAGGTAGATCTCAGGTAGATCTCATGTGTAAATCTCACAGGTAGATCTCACAGGTAGATCACAGGTAGATCTCACAGGTAGATCACAGGAAGATCACAGGTAGATCTCACAGGTAGATCACAGGTAGATCTCACAGATAGATCTCACAGGTAGATCTCACAGGTAGATCTCAGGGAGATCTCATGTGTAAATCTCACAGGTAGATCTCACAGGTAGATCACAGATAGATCTCACAGGTAGATCACAGGTAGATCTCACAGGTAGATCTCATGTGTAAATCTCACAGGTAGATCACATGTAGATATCACAGGTAGATCTCACAGGTAGATCACATGTAGATATCACAGGTAGATCTCACAGGTAAATCACAGGTAGATCTCACAGATAGATCTCACAGGTAGATCAGAGATAGATCTCACATGTAGATCTCACATGTAGATCTCACAGGTAGATCTCACAGGTAGATCTCACATGTAGATCTCACAGGTAGATCACAAGTAGAGTTTGACATGTCAGAGAAGAGCAGAAACTTGAAACATGTTTGTCTTCACTCTGATGTTTTAAACACGGCCAGATGTTCCGCCCTCACATTGTTCAGAGTGAACCATTGGAAGTATTGTCCACTTCTGACCTCAAGGTACAATGTCCTTCAAGCTTTAACAGATGGATTTACAAGTATCTGAGTTAATAAGTACATGGTGTAAACTTATGGAGGAAACTGACACTGGTCTGTAGGTTTAACAACACTGCTGAACTTGTGTTTTCTTAATTTGAGGCTTGTTGGTGAATCCACAATCCATTTGAACTGATCCAGTTCTAAACAGAGCCTCTGTGTTCAATCAATGGGATCATCACATGTTGTTTGTATTTCACACACTTTTAGAAATGTCACCATTTTTCAAGGTGAAACCATTTTACTTAGAATGTTTTACTGCCGTTAAATGTCAAAATTGGTTCATTCTGGCCCAAACAGCAGGCAGGGGTTAAACAGCAGTGGTGAGAGAGAAAAAGAGGGAAGCGTTTCCAGTGGCTGACAGCTACGCTGGACTGGGGGACTCTTTCACAACAGAAATGTCAGACGTGCTGACACCCAGCCCAGGTTCCTTCTCTGACTGAACAGCTCACCTTTGAGCACTCAGCAGTCGTGGAGACATTTAAACCCACTTGTCTACTTTACGTCCATCCCACTGGGAGGATTCAGACAGCCTTCGCTTCTTCCTTTCAGACCTGGATTTGAACTGGTTTCTCTGGAGGGACTGGTGAAGTGACTTTACAGAGGGTGTTTGGTTTTCTTGGTTATTATTTTACAGCTGTTGAGGATCAGGTTCTGTGACTATACAGACATCTTTTCTGTCTTGTGAGAATGGGTCATTGGGATTTGTTGAAGTCTGTCCTGGGGACGGACTGGAGATTGAAGTGAAGACTACCTGAGCTTCTGATCCACCTCTGATTGGTCAAAGGGGTTTTGTCCCTGCAGCAAGTGGTTGAGAGGCCCATTGATCCACTGGACAGCGGTCGTCACATGGTCAGCCATCTTCCTCTCCACTGAAGTCTCCTGATGGGGCCAACAGCTGGGAACAGCAGCCGAGGACATCCTCTGAAGACCAAGAGAGCTGTGTGTTTACACCTGAGCCATTTGATCCCTGAAATCTGTCCTGTGTGTCAAAGGATGGACTTCAGAGTCTTCCTTCTGGTCCAGAAAGCTCTGGATGGTCTCGGGCCTCAATAATGTCAGACTGACTTGTAGAATCTAAAACCTCCAGACCTCTGAGGTCCTCAGTGTTCCTACAGTCACAAGAAACAAGGTGAAGCAACTTTTAGTTCCGACCTCCTCACATGTGGAACAAACGTCCTGAACACCTGCTGACACACGCAATTCTTTTAAATCAGGGCTTAAAACGTTCTTATTTGTACAGGCTTTCAAATAGACAATAGATTTGACTTACTTTACTAAATTTGCCCTATCAAATCTCTTATCTTTTAAATCTTTAATGTGTTCCTTTTATATTTTTTATGTCTTTGTAACGTTTTTCTGTACTTCATTCATTTCTTTATAAAGCACTGTGAATTGTCCTGTTTGAATCATGTTATATAAATACATTTGCCTTGCCTTGCCTTGCCTTGCCTTGCCTTGCCTTGCCTTACCTTGCCTAAACTTGCCTTGCCTTACCTTGCCTAAAGCAGAGCTAAGACTTCCATGCTGTGTGAAGGAGCTGCAGACAGTGTGGCGGTAAAGAAGATCTCTCCCTCCTCCTCACCACCAAGACCCTCTCCCTCCTCCTCCTCCACCACCAAGACGCTCTTCCTCCTCCTCCTCCACCAAGACCCTCTCCCTCCTCCTCCTCCACCACCAAGACGCTCTTCCTCCTCCTCCTCCACCAAGACCCTCTCCCTCCTCCTCCTCCACCACCAAGATGCTCTTCCTCCTCCTCCTCCACCAAGATTCTCTCCCTCCTCCTCCTCCACCAAGATTCTCTCCCTCCTCCCCAACACCAGGGATATCTCCGTCCTCCTCCTCCACCAAGACCCTCTCCCTCCTCCTCCTCCTCCACCAAGACCCTCTCCCTCCTCCTCCTCCACCACCAAGACGCTCTTCCTCCTCCTCCTCCACCACCAAGACGCTCTTCCTCCTCCTCCTCCACCACCAAGACGCTCTTCCTCCTCCTCCTCCACCAAGATTCTCTCCCTCCTCCTCCTCCACCACCAAGACGCTCTTCCTCCTCCTCCTCCACCAAGACCCTCTCCCTCCTCCTCCTCCTCCACCAAGACCCTCTCCCTCCTCCTCCTCCACCAAGACCCTCTCCCTCCTCCCCAACACCAGGGATCTCTCCGTCCTCCTCACCACCAAGACGCTCTTCCTCCTCCTCCTCCACCACCAAGACGCTCTTCCTCCTCCTCCTCCACCAAGACCCTCTCCCTCCTCCTCCTCCACCACCAAGACGCTCTTCCTCCTCCTCCTCCACCAAGACCCTCTCCCTCCTCCTCCTCCACCACCAAGATGCTCTTCCTCCTCCTCCTCCACCAAGATTCTCTCCCTCCTCCTCCTCCACCAAGATTCTCTCCCTCCTCCCCAACACCAGGGATATCTCTGTCCTCCTCACCACCAAGACCCTCTCCCTCCTCCTCCTCCTCCACCAAGACCCTCTCCCTCCTCCTCCTCCACCACCAAGACGCTCTTCCTCCTCCTCCTCCACCAAGATTCTCTCCCTCCTCCTCCTCCACCAAGATTCTCTCCCTCCTCCCCAACACCAGGGATATCTCCGTCCTCCTCACCACCAAGACGCTCTTCCTCCTCCTCACCACCAAGACCCTCTCCCTCCTCCTCCTCCACCAAGACTCTCTCCCTCCTCCTCACCACCACCAAGATTCTCCCCCCCTCCCCAACACCAGGGATCTCTCCGTCCTCCTCACCACCAAGACGCTCTTCCTCCTCCTCACCACCAAGACGCTCTTCCTCCTCCTCCTCCACCAAGACCCTCTCCCTCCTCCTCACCACCACCAAGACTCTCTCCCTCCTCCTCACCACCACCAAGATTCTCCCCCCCTCCCCAACACCAGGGATCTCTCCCTCCTCCTCACCACCAAGACTCTCTCCCTCCTCCTCCTCCACCAAGACTCTCTCCCTCCTTTGCACCACCAAGACTCTCTCCCTCCTCCTCACCACCAAGATTCTCTCCCTCCTCCTCCTCACCACCACCAAGATTCTCTCCCTCCTCCTCCCCAACACCAGGACTCTCTCCCTCCTCCTCACCATCAGGACTCTCTCCCTCCTCCCCAACACTAGGGATCTCTCCCTCCTCCCCAAAACACCAGGGATCTCTCCCTCCTCCTCACCATCAGGACTCCCTCCCTCCTCCCCAACACCAGGGATATCTCGGTCCTCCTGACCACCAGGACTCTCTCCCTCCTCCTCACCACCAAGAATCCCTCCCTCCTCCTCACCACCACCAAGATTCTCTCCCTCCTCCTCCCCAACACCAGGACTCTCTCCCTCCTCCTCACCATCAGGACTCTCTCCCTCCTCCTCACCACCAAGAATCCCTCCCTCCTCCTCACCGCCACCAAGATTCTCTCCCTCCTCCTCCCCAACACCAGGACTCTCTCCCTCTTCCTCACCATCAGGACTCTCTCCCTCCTCCCCAACACCAGGGATCTCTCCGTCCTCCTGACCACCAGGACTCTCTCCCTCCTCCTCACTACCAGGACTCTCTCCCTCCTCCTCACTACCAAGACTCTCTCCTGCCTCCCCACCACCAGGACTCTCTCACCATCCTCCACCTCCTTGACCTGACCCTTTGATACCCTCCGTCACTCCACCCTCCTCACCAAGCTGTCCTCCACTGGCAGCACCACCCTCCATTACACTGGTTCACCTCTTGCCGATCTGGTTGAAGTCAGTTCACTCAACTGAAATCCAGTAAATCATCCCTTCCTCCCTCCCTCACAACAGGTGTGCCTCAGGGCTCTGTCCTGGGGCCCCTGCTCTTCATCATTTACCTCCTTCCCCTTGGACATTTTAACTTTCAGTTCCACTGCTACGCAGATGATACCCAGCTCTACCTCACCACCAAACCCTCCTCCACCCTCTCACCCTCCTCTCTCACTGATTGTATTTCTGAAATGAAAACCTGGTTCACCCTCATTTTTTTTCAATTGAACAGCATAAAACTGAAATCCTTCTCATTGGCACAAGTCCATTTGATCCAAAACCAGCGGCTTCTCCATCAACATTGACAACTCCTCCACCCAGCTTCTCCATCAATACTGATACATCCTCCACCCAGCTTCTCCATCAACATTGATACCTCCTCGACCCAATTCCTCCATCAATACTGATACCTCCTCCACCCAGCTTCTCCATCAACATTGACAACTCCTCCACCCAGCTTCTCCATCAATACTGATACATCCTCCACCCAGCTTCTCCATCAACATTGATACCTCCTCCACCCAGTTCCTCCATCAACATTGACAACTCCTCGACCCAGTTTCTCCATTAATACTGATACATCCTCCACCCAGCTTCTCCATCAACATTGATACCTCCTCCACCCAGTTCCTCCATCAATACTGATACCTCCTCCATCCAGCTTCTCCATCAACATTGATACCTCCTCCACCCAGCTTCTCCATCAACATTAACACCTCCTCCACCCAGCTTCTCCATCAACATTAACACCTCCTCCACCCAGCTTCTCCATCAACATTGACAACTCCTCGACCCAGTTTCTCCATCAATACTGATGCATCCTCCACCCAGCTTCTCCATCAACATTGATACCTCCTCCACCGGTTCCTCCTTCAATACTGATACGTCCTCCACCCAGCTTCTCCATCAACATTAACACCTCCTCCCCCCAGCTTCTCCATCAACATTGACAACTCCTCGACCCAGTTTCTCCATCAATACTGATACATCCTCCACCCAGCTTCTCCATCAACATTAATACCTCCTCCACCCAGTTCCTCCATCAATACTTATACCTCCTCCACCCGGTTCCTCCATCAATACTGATACCTCCTGCACCCAGCTTCTCCATCAACATTGATACCTCCTCCACCCAGCTTCTCCATCAACATTGACAACTCCTCCACCCAGTTTCTGCATCATTACTGATACCTCCTCCACCCAGCTTCTCTGTCAACATTAACACCTCCTCCACCCAGCTTCTCCATCAACATTGACAACTCCTCGACCCAGTTTCTCCATCAATACTGATACATCCTCCACCCAGCTTCTCCATCAACATTGATACCTCCTCCACCCAGCTTCTCCATCAACATTAACACCTCCTCCCCCCAGCTTCTCCATCAACATTGACAACTCCTCGACCCAGTTTCTATATCAATACTGATACATCCTCCACCTAGCTTCTCCATCAACATTAATACCTCCTCCACCCAGCTTTTCCATCAACATTGATACCTCCTCCACTCAGTTTCCCCATCAACATAATTATTTTAGTGAAACTCTCTCCTCTTCAGCCTCGTTCTGAAATCCTCCATGAATGTATTTTATTTTATAATTAATTTTATTTTTTTAAATATTACATTTATTATTATTATTATTATTATTATTATTATTATTATTATTATTATTATTATTATTATTATTATTATTTGTAATAGTAGTAGTAGTAGTATTAGTATTAGTATTATTATATTTAGTACTAGTATTAGTATTAGTATTTGTATTAGTATTAGTATTAGTATTATTATATTTAGTACTAGTATTAGTATTATTATACTTAGGATGAGTATTATAATATTTAGTGTTAGTATTAGTATTATTAGTATTAGTATTAGTATTAGTATTAGTATTCGTATTAGTATTAGTATTATTATATTTAGTACTAGTATTAGTATTATTATACTTAGGATGAGTATTATTAGATTTAGTGTTAGTATTAGTATTATTAGTATTAGTATTAGTATTAGTATTAGTATTAGTATTAGTGTTAGTATTAGTATTAGTATTATTAGTATTAGTATTAGTATTAGTATTAGTATTAGTATTAGTATTAGTATTAGTATTAGTATTAGTATTAGTGTTAGTGTTAGTGTTAGTATTAGTATTAGTATTAGTATTAGTATTATTAGTATTAGTATTAGTATTAGTATTAGTATTAGTATTAGTATTAGTATTAGTATTAGTATTAGTGTTACTATTAGTAGTAGCGCGGCATCTTCCTCACACTCCACATTACTGTTGAGCTAAAGACGGATCACTGCTCCATCCAGCACCCGGCTGTTCCTCTAACAGGTTTTTTCTGCAGCAGAAGGCCTCACAGTGGAGACATCTGGACCTGACATGGAGTTTGCACCATCTCATCCCTGTTTGTATGCTTTTCCTTGAGCGCTCCAGTTTACTGCCACAGTCCAGAGACAAGCTAGCCTGTAATCTGTCTGTAGGGTGTGACTGCCTATCTGTCTGTGATGGAGATCTACCCTGCAAAGAGTTCCTTCAATGCTGGAGAAACGATGGGTAGATTGTGAACTGATCCAGTTTGCTCCAGCTCTTTGTGTCACCGACTGACTGAAAAACCCTCAACAGATGTTGACTGTCCCGCCATTTGCTTATTTCCGTGGCTGTGGCAATGTTGAGTAGAAGCGTTGAAGCGTGGCTGCGGTGGTGCCCTGCGTGACCTTCCCATGACCTCTATTCATGGTGTCACATCTCATCTCTCTGGATCCTGTGATACTAGCATCAGAGGTCACGGCCTGTTTTCTGATTGCTCCCATCTTTGCTTGCTTCCTGCCTCCAGCTACTGCTTCACACCCCGCCGAGAGAAAACCTCCACCCTGTCACTTCAGACCATCGACTCGCCTCATGTAGCACGTGTTCTTTAAAAAAGCATCACAGGCTCGGATCACATGTTCAACACCTGTGCTGACTTGGACACTGACTGCAGAACACAGACCAGCTGGTCGGTTCCAGTCCGACCAGGAACAAACACGTTGTACCTTCTCCTTGTTGCAGATGACACAGAAGACTTGTGCCTGGACGGAGAGTTGTCCCGCGGCGTCGTAGACCTGGGTTCCCCTCAGGGAGCTGATCCTGGGAGGCGCAGAGAGCTTCAGGAAGTACTCTGCCTGCAGCCACAGTCACAGTCACAAAGTCAAGCTTGGACAAACAAGTCTGTTTTGACAATGATGTTCAAGGACTGTCGTCATTCACCAAAGTCAGAAACCCACATACTGTGGACTTTAGGTAGATACTCCAGACTCAAGCCCAGGACCAAAGGACAGATGCAGCACTACAAAATGTCCATGATAACTGCAGCTTCTTTGCTTTGAATGTCTCTGTGAATGCAGTGGGCTGCCTCCGAGTGGCGGGAATATAATCTGACAAACAAACTGACTGTTACATCTTTCTAACAATATATAAAGAAACCAAACAAAACCGTACCAACAATTCAAGAAACCTCATTCAGTAAACAATGTTTTGTTTATTTGTGAGAAAGCTGACATGTTCAGTTGGCTCCTGAGGCCAGAGGCCTGGACTATGAACCACGATAAACATATCCTGGATCTCTCTCTGATACCTGGATTAACATACCAGGATATCTGTTATCTAGATTAACATAGCAGGATATGTCTGAAACCTGGATTAACATATCAGGATATCTCTGAAACCTCGATGAACATACCAGGATATCTCTGAAACCTGTATTAACATACCAGGATATCTGTTACCTGGATTAACATACCAGGATATCTGTTACCTGGATTAACATACCAGGATATGTCTGAAACCTGGACAAACATCTATTTGTAATAGAAAACCAGAGTTAATCCTGAAGTTACCTGGATTAGAGAAAACCAGAGTTAATCCTGAAGTTACCTGGATAAGAGAAAACAAGAGTTAATCCTGAAGTTACCTGGATAAGAGAAAACCAGAGTTAATGCTGAAGTTTCCTGGATAAGCGAAAACAAGAGTACATCCTGAAGTTACCTGGATAAGAGAAAACAAGAGTTAATCCTGAAGTTACCTGGATAAGAGAAAACCAGAGTGAATGCTGAAGTTACCTGGAAAAGAGGAAACCAGAGTTAATCCTGAAGTTACCTGGATAAGAGAAAACCAGAGTTAATCCTGAAGTTACCTGGATAAGAGGAAACCAGAGTTAATCCTGAAGTTACCTGGATAAGAGAAAACAAGAGTTAATCCTGAAGTTACCTGGATAAGAGGAAACCAGAGTTAATCCTGAAGTTACCTGGATAAGAGAAAACAAGAGTTAATCCTGAAGTTACCTTGATAATAGAAAACCAGAGTTAATGCTGAAGTTTCCTGGATAAGCGAAAACCAGAGTTAATCCTGAAGTAACCTAGATAAGAGGAAACCAGAGTTAATCCTGAAGTTACCTGGATAAGAGAAAACAAGAGTTAATCCTGAAGTTACTTGGATAAGAGAAAACAAGAGTTAATCCTGAAGTTATCTGGATAAGGGAAAACAAGAGTTAATCCTGAAGTTACCTGGATAAGAGAAAACAAGAGTTAATCCTGAAGTTACCTGGATAATAGAAAACCAGAGTTAATGCTGAAGTTTCCTGGATAAGCGAAAACCAGAGTTAATCCTGAAGTAACCTAGATAAGAGGAAACCAGAGTTAATCCTGAAGTTACCTGGATAAGAGAAAACAAGAGTTAATCCTGAAGTTACTTGGATAAGAGAAAACAAGAGTTAATCCTTGAAGTTATCTGGATAAGGGAAAACAAGAGTTAATCCTGAAGTTACCTGGATAAGAGAAAACCAGAGTTAATCCTGAAGTTACCTGGATAAGAAGAAACCAGAGTTAATCCTGAAGTTACCTGGAAAAGAGAAAACAAGAGTTAATCCTGAAGTTACTTGGATAAGAGAAAACAAGAGTTAATCCTGAAGTTATCTGGATAAGGGAAAACAAGAGTTAATCCTGAAGTTACCTGGATAAGAGAAAACCAGAGTGAATGCTGAAGTTACCTGGAAAAGAGAAAACCAGAGTTAATGCTGAAGTTACCTGGATAAGAGAAAACCAGAGTTAATCCTGAAGTTACCTGGATAAGAGAAAACAAGAGTTAATCCTGAAGTCACCTGGATTACAGAAAACAAGAGTTAATGCTGAAGTTACGTAGATAAGAGAAAACAAGAGTTAATGCTGAAGTCACCTGGATTAGAGAAAACCAGAGTTAATGCTGAAGTTACCTGGAAAAGAGAAAACAAGAGTTAATCCTGAAGTTACCTGGATTAGAGAAAACCAGAGTTAATCCTGAAGTTACCGAGATAAGAGGAAACCAGAGTTAATCCTGAAGCTACCTGGATAAGAGAAAACAAGAGTTAATCCTGAAGTTACCTGGATAAGAGAAAACCAGAGTTAATCCTGAAGTTACCTGGATAAGAGAAAACCAGAGTTAATCCTGAAGCTACCTGGATAAGAGAAAACAAGAGTTAATCCTGAAGTTACCTGGATAAGAGAAAACCAGAGTTAATCCTGAAGTTACCTGGAGAAGAGAAAACAAGAGTTAATCCTGAAGTTACCTGGATAAGAGCAAACCAGAGTTAATCCTGAAGTTACCTGGATAAGAGCAAACCAGAGTTAATCCTGAAGTTACCTGGATAAGAGGAAACCAGAGTTAATCCTGAAGTTACCTGGATAAGAGAAAAGAGCAATGTCACAGTCCAGGCCTCTGGTCCATTACTGAACAATCGATCAACTGACCTGTGATTCTACAGAGGACTAAATGTGCCAAAATTAAATAAAGAAATACATAATTAAATGATTAATTAAACGTGTTATTAATTGATTCAAATCGGAATTAAACAGATAAATGTCATTATTTTCTTAAAATATTATATTAGTAAGGGTATATTGTATATGGTATCTATATTGGAATTGGTATTTTTCTTAAAATATATACATTATATTCTGTTATCATGCACTGATCCCTCAGTATATCTCTGAGTGATCAGTGCAGTGTTCATAGTGTTAGCAGTGCTAACAGGCCTGCAGCGTCGTACCAGGAATCCGTGCAGGTCTGCAGGTTTCTGCAGGAAGACCTGGTCCAGGACAGTCTCCAGTTGCTCCGGGACTCTGTGGGCCCGGAGGAACTCCGCGGCGGCGCCCTTCCTCCGGTACCGGTCCAGCTGCTCTGCGGAGGCTCTGTGGGTCATGGTTCCGGGTCCAGGTCCGTCTTCTTTCTGTTGTCTGTTACCGTGGAGACGGTGCGTTGAGGAGCCGGCCGCAGTGCAGGAAACCAGAACTCCGAAAGAAAACGACAACAACAAACACTCCTCTGTCTGTCCGTCTGTCCGGCTGTCTGTCCGGCTGTCTGTCCGTCTGTCCGTCTGTCCGTCCGTCTATCCGTCTGTCCGTCTCTCTGTCTGTCTGTCCGGCTGTCCGTCTGTCTCTCTGTCTGTCTCTCTGTCTGTCTGTCTCTCTGTCTGTCTGTCTGTCTCTCTGTCTGTCTGTCCGTCTGTCCGTCTGTCCGTCTGTCCGTCTGTCCGTCTGTCCGTCTGTCTCTCTGTCCGTCTGTCCGTCTGTCCGTCTGTCTGTCTCTCTGTCCGTCTGTCCGTCTGTCCGTCTGTCTGTCTGTCTCTCTGTCCGTCTGTCCGTCTGTCTGTCTGTCCGTCTCCCCGTCTGTCTGTCTGTCCGTCTGTCTGTCTGTCCGTCTGTCTCTCTGTCTGTCCGTCTCCCCGTCTGTCTGTCAGTCCGTCTGTCCGTCTGTCTTCTTGAACACGTGCTATAGTATTGATTTTAACCAGTGGATGAATTGTTTGAAAAGTGTTTGCAGGTTTGTTGTTGAGTTTGGTTGGTATTTTGGTTATTTTGTTGGTTTGCATTTTGTTCGTCGTTTTCTTACAGCAACTTCACATAAAACGCTGTTTGGAAACCGACGACCCAGTTTTATATCTTTAAGTTTCTGACAAAGAACAAGTGTCTTTTTCTTTTAATTGTGGCAGTTTTCAGACCGATTGCAGTCAGAATTTGGGTTTTTAATCTGAAATCTTTTAATCGGACTATTTCATCGGAATGATGTATTTTTTCCTCTGAAATGTCAATGGATTCCCCGGATTATTTTTTTTGCCTATGTTTAAATTATTAAGGCACATCAGAGGCAGAATTGCACATTAAATCTCCCAATTGCGCCTGTTTCGTCAGGAGGGGCTGGTTGGAGTGTTGTGGTGAGGACAGAGGCTGTGGAGCGGCCGCTGGAGGAGCACACCGGCTCTTTAGATGAGACCTGCGGGCCTCGATGCTCATTCTTCAGTCTGACGATGAACATCCACGCGGATCGTTTTCAGGTATGAGATGAACCCAAACCTGCAGCCTCTTGTTTTCCTGGTGTCTGTGGAAATGACCTGGAACACCGTGAAACACCATAGAAATGTCAATTTACAATATACATGGAAACAATATGAGCAGCAATTGTAAACATGACTCAACTGAAAGCTGCTTTTAAAGTCAGATGATCAGTTTGGGTTTTCTCTGTGCGACTTTTGAACCATTAGGTAGAAACTTGATGTGCCGTCATGTCTTGATTAAAATCTTTCCTCTTCCTCCATTCTGAGGCCATGAAAACGTTTAAAGTACAGAGCAACACACACACACACACACACACACACACACACACACACACACACACACACACACACACACACACACACACACACACACACACACACACACACACACACACACACACACACACACACACACACACACACACCTAGGCGTCGCGGACCCTCTGGGGGTCGGGCTGCGCTCAGCGCGGATTGTTTCTCAGTAAATCAGAGCAGATCAGTGAGTGAAGAGATTTTCATAGGGAGACCAGGACCCGGACCTGAAACCTGGACCGGAAACCTGGACCGGAAACCAGCGGGGCTGCTGCGGCGCGACACGCGCAGCGGAGACAGATTTCACATCTGTTCAGCTTGTTTTTAAATCTCAATTTCAGAAAAAAATATATCCTCTAAATCTTGTGTTTGTTTTTTTTCCTTTTAATTAAATGATGTAGATACATATGATTCCAAAAATATTGTCCGCGAGTGGTCAAAGTGACTTTTAAAAACGTCTTTTCTTCATGTTGATGGACTTTCTTTATTTTATCAGCTCGTGTGGACAATTTGAATCTTAAATTATTTCACAATGAAAACATGAACATTTTGAATGCAGAAATTATACCAAACAAGTAGCTCTTTAGAATCTGAAAACGTCAATATTATTATTATTGTTATTATTATTATTAATAATAATAATAATAATAATAATAATAACTACTTTATTCTATAAAACATGTATAAATTCTACTTATAATATAAATATAGAACTACATTATATAATTTCATATTTAAACTAAATAATAATAATAATAATAATAATAATAATAATAATAATAACTACTTTATTCTATAAAACATGTATAAATTCTACTTATAATATAAATATAGAACTATATTATATAATTTCACATTTAAACTAAATAATAATAATAATAATAATAATAATAATAACATGAGCATCACTCCAATATTCTACATGCTGCACTGGCTTGTCATCAGTGCCACAATAAACTACACTCATAAAGTACACCAGTGCTTTTCCGGACCAGTGCTCCTCCACCCCCTGAACCAGACTCCAGACCACGGGAGATGGGGCCTTTTGTGCTGCTGGAACTCCCCACCCAGCTTCCTCGTGACCCCGCAGTGTGGAACGTCTGAGGATTCCCTCTATAATGAACCTTTAACTCCCTTTAATGACTCTTTTTACGTTCTTAATGTTAGGTGTTTGTGTTGCTTCGTTTTTAAAGTGCTTGTCGCAGTTTGAGATTTTGGAATGAAAGTTCATTAGAAATAAAAAATTATTATTATTATTATTATTATTATCATTATTATTAAAACCCAGTTGTTCCACGTCCCTCCGTGCCTGGAGCTCACACTGAGGCTCACGGTGTCCCGGCGCGCTCCTCCAGTACGGCGCTCCGCACAGCCCGCGCGCCGATGGGCGGCGTGGCCCTGCGCCTCGGTGTCGGAGCGCACAGCGCAAGGAGTAGCGCGGGTGCGTGGCTGTGACGCGGCACGCACACGGCCCTTTCACCGCGCACGGCTCCGCTCACGGCCTCACCTCTGCCGGCCGTCAGCGTCCTCTGAAGCTGCTCCAATCCACCGCTCGCTGCACACCGACGACTCTCTCACGCGTTGTTGTGA
>NC_137662.1:215000-292500 GCF_963422515.1 Blennius ocellaris | reverse complement strand
TACAGGCCTGGAAGAATCAACGGGAAACAATAAAGTTCATCGGGAATCTTTTTTCTAATAGTCTGTGTGTTTCATGTGCTTCACTTTTAACAGCCACTCCCCACTAATACACCTGAGTTTTCTATATATACTTACTTTGATTAATTACTATTGATGGATAGCAGGGACCAGGTCGGTTCTTTCTGTTTATAAAACACTAAACCCTTTCAATGAGACGATACAACAAACACGCAGAAACATGCCACATGTTTGATGTGAGTCAATGATTGTTTTTATTGTGCACCAAATTTACTTTATATATGACAACAATTGAATCCATTCTGTTTTAAATTGTATTTTCAGTTATTCTTCAATTTATATTATTATTTTTATTTGTTAAACCGTCTCTCTGGCCATCACGCAAAATAATACAATTCAAATAAACTGGTACAGGACAAATGTCTGAGAAAACAATTAGAGCTAGTATCATTATTATTATTATTATTATTATTATTATTATTATCATTATCATTATTATTGTTGTTGTTATTGTTGATGGTGATGAAACATCACACATTAGTGTAATCTTATCGCAAAACAATTGCCAGACAACCATGTGCATCTTTTAAAAGGAATTTAACTTTTTGGGGCAAAACTTTATTTTTTAATTACCTCCTTGAATGGAAACGCAAACATTCTGCTGAACATCTAATTCAACCTTTTGGCTCGTCTTTGTCCAACCTGTAATTTAATACTTCCTCAGGAGCAGCCAGCAGCTCTGCCTCCGGTTCATACGGCTGCACTGCCCTCTAGCGGCGAGCCCTCGTACTGCACCATCACCTACCACCTTCAGCACATTCACATGATTTGATAGCATCCATCCATCCATCCATCCATCCATCCATCCATCTATCCAATCATGGTTGAACTTTGCATCATAATTTGATTTAAAAGCTCCCTATGATACAGAATGAACTTTGTAATGGGTTTCTAACAGTAATCTGAGTACTCAGCCTGTATAGGCTCCAGGAGTGAAGAAAACCTGTCATTTCCATCACTCGCCCCACTTTTCAGTGAATGTTTGCTCACACAGGTGAATTCGAGATGTTCCCTTCATGATGTCATGTGGGCAAATAACCCCTCCCTCTGATAGTCATAGTGACTTTGCCCCTCCCACGGGTAGATAAACACTTTTACAAATTACTGATCTGCTGAATTACTTCAATATAAGATGAAAAACCATCACAATTACTGGTTAGCAGGGGATCGCGTTAGCCACTTTAACACATACGACCAAACTAAGTAACATATTGAGACTAATTTTCTCATTTCAACAGATGCGAAGCTATTACTTAAAGCAGGAGCTCTTCAACACAGCTGAGGAATTAACTGAATATCTGAGCAAAACCTATCGATCACTGACAGTTACTCATGCATACAATATCGTTTTATTAAAATAAGATATAATAATATTTAAAAAATGTAAAATATAACAATTATGATCCACTATGCTAATAGTAAGCTCTACTTCAGTCATACAAATAAGATAAATGCAAATTCAGTTATTTTCACATTATAACACACCTTTTGTATTGAGAATGTCCACAGAAAAAGTCTCTTGATTATTCTGATATCACTGTGTGTGTGTGTGTGTGTGTGTGTGTGTGTGTGTGTGTGTGTGTGTGTGTGTGTGTGTGTGTGTGTGTGTGTGTGTGTGTGTGTGTGTGTGTGTGTGTGTGTGTGTGTGTGTGTGTGTGTGTGTGTGTTTCCACGTTGTGACCACTAGATGGAGGAAGATGCTGAACGTTGCATGTGATCAGTGGAGGTGACGCTCCACCAGTGAGGTGAGGTTCCTGGCTGGTGAGGCTCCGCCTCCTCTGGACTCAGATTTGCATTGTCAGAAGTGAAACCAGCTTCTTATTTCACTCTTCATCCAACAGCATCAACTGGTAAAGCTACATATCAAATCAAATCCAATCCACTTTATTTATAGAGCACTTTTTATACATGAAAGTAACACAAAGTGCTTCAACAAGAATTAAAAACAGTGCAAAGATAAAATAGATGAATAAAAAGCAAATGAGCACACATGCAGACACACACCATAGGTGAAGACATGCCTAGTGACATGAAGACATGGCAGGACACCGAGGACTAAGGTGACATGAAGACATGGCAGGACACCGAGGACTAAGGTGACATGAAGACATGGCAGGACACCGAGGACTAAGGTGACATGAAGACATGGCAGGACACCGAGGACTAAGGTGACATGAAGACATGGCAGGACACTGAGGACTAAGGTGACATGAAGACATGGCAGGACACCGAGGACCAAGGTGACATGAAGACATGGCAGGACACCGAGGACTAAGGTGACATGAAGACATGGCAGGACACCGAGGACTAAGGTGACATGAAGACATGGCAGGACACAGAGGACTAAGGTGACATGAAGACATGGCAGGACACCGAGGACTAAGGTGACATGAAGACATGGCAGGACACCGAGGACTAAGGTGACATGAAGACATGGCAGGACACTGAGGACTAAAGTGAGGAAAGGGACACATTTGGGCCGTCCACACTGGGGGCGGCACAACTTCCGACCACAGGGGGCGCCGCCCCACAGATCCCCCCCCCCCAGCCGGGCAGACCAGCCAATCCCACCACATAGTGGGGGGACCAGCCGGGTGCCCGGGCAGGGAAACCCACGGGACGGCTCCACCAGCGGCAAAACCGGCCACCACCAGTGTAGCGCCCCCTAGAGGAACCACTGGAGATAAAAAAGAACGTAGAAAATTAGATAATTATCTGAAATAAATAAATAAAGTAGATAAATACATTGATCAAATACATAAAGTATATACATAAATATATAAAAACACACACATACATGTATAAAATCAGTTAAAAGCCTGATTAAAAAGGTGAGTTTTTAACCCTTTTTTAAAAACCTCAATGGACTCTGCAGCCCTGAGGTTCCCCGGCAGGCTGTTCCACAAACGGGGGCCATAGGAGCTGAACCAGCCTCCCCGTGAGTCTTGGTCCTCGTTTGAGGGACAATTAAAAGGCCGGTGCCGGAGGACCTCAGGGCCCATGAGGGTTGATATGATAAAAGTAGTTTGGATAAATAACAGGGCGCAAAACCATTAAGACACTTAAAAACTAGTAAAAGAACCTTAAAATCGATCCTGAAGCGAACGGGGAGCCAATGCAGCGATTTTAAAATAGGCGTGATGTGGGCCCCCCTCTGGTCCTTGTCAGCACTCGTGCCGCAGAGTTTTGTAAGAGTTGTAGTGGTGCTAAAGTTTTCTTGGGGAGACCAGAGAGCAGGGCGTTACAATAGTCAATTCGACAAGAGATAAAAGCATTAGCACCTCCGCGTTTGCCTGAGAGAGAAGTGGGCGGACTCTGGATATATTCTTCAGATGATAAAAACCAGTCTTTGTGACATTTTTGATGTGTGAGATCAAATTAAGCTCAGAGTCAAAAGTTACTCCAGGTTCTTTACAGATGAAGATGAGTTGAAATCTAGCAGTTTTGGTAAAAGTTTCTCTCTCTGGCGTTCAGGACCTACAACTAAAATCTCTGTTTTGTCCTGGTTGAGCTGGAGGAAGTTTGCTGCCATCATGACTTGATATCTAAAATACAGTTAAGAAGGGCATCAATCGGCGTTGTGTCATCAGGAGACACGGCCACGTACAGCTGTGTGTCGTCAGCATAGCTGTGGAAGCTGACACCGTGTCTCCTGATGACCCTAGTGGCAGCATGTATAAATTAAAAAGGATTGGGCCTAAGATCGACCCCTGGGGAACCCCATAGTGGATTTCATGGGTACCTGAGGAACGTGTATCCAAACTTACAAAGAAGCGCGATCTGTGAGATAAGAACTGAACCAATTAAAAACATTACCAGAGACGCCGACCAGATTTCTAAGTCTATCTAGTAAAATACAATGATCAACAGTGTCAGAAGCAGCGCTAAGATCCAATCAAATCAAGACTGTGAGTTGTTGGGAGTCTTGATTGTACCTGATGTCATTTAAAATCTTTAAAAGGTCTGTCTCTGTGCTGTGGTCTTCCTAAAACCAGACTGATGCTTCTAACTAATGTTACGATCAATGACAACGATTCTCTCACACATGAGCCAGACTGTAGAGAGTCCTGCTGTATAACAAATATTAGAGTGAAGTTCATGTTGTTGATATGCTGAGGAACAGAAACATCATGTGACCCAGGTTGTGTTGGATCCCACATGAGTGTAGGGATTTCTTACCTCATAAGGATCACTATTTATGTTGTGTTTGGCTATCAATAATGATTAATAATGATCAAAGATAGTTATTAATTATGTTATTGAAAATTTTATGTGATCTGTATCAGATACCTCGGAGCTCCACCTGTCTTAACAGGAAATGATAGCCAATTCAGTTATATCAGTCTCATAAGATATACTAAACAGTTAATCAGGAATTTGAATTAATAGTTAAATTAATTACAATTACCAGAATTAACAGTAAAGATTGAAGGATTTTGGAGTTCTTGACACAGAAGAGGTCGACATTTCATTCACCTTTGTGCTCATTAATAAAACAGCAAGTATGATTCCAAAAATTATATTTATTAACAATGAAAACAAATAAAACACAGATTCTAACTACCTATATACAGCTGGGTGTGTGTAGGTGTGTGTGTGTGTGTGTGTGTGTGTGTGTGTGTGTGGGGGGGGGGGGGGGGGGTGTGTGTGGAGAGAGAAAGAGAGAGGGAGAGGTGGAGGGAGTGTGTGTGTGAGACGTGTGATGAACTACAAAACAAGATGGCGGATCACAAGAAACTCCATTCAAATGGAGGTTATCAGAGAGCAGGAAGTCTGTCCTGGGTCTCCACCATGTGCTGGAGAACAATGGAACATGGAAGCTAGTCTTTAGCGTCTGCTTCCTGTGTGTCTCTGCTAAAGGACCATTTCTAGAATGACTTGATGTGAATGAGACTTGTTTTGTAAAACGTCAGGAGTCGTCAGATGGTGTTCAGTTACTGTGTGATGTTGTCTTTGATGTGATATGTGTAGGATTGTGAGTTAACTAGTTAGTAAAGCAAAGATTAGCATGCAGACCCTGTGTCTGTGGCAGAGCTAACGTTGGTTTACAGGTTGATAACTGCTCCTAATACCATTATCTATAGAACTCAATCACTGTAACAGAATCTAATATCATTATCTATAGAACTCAATCACTTAACTGATTCTAATATCATTATCTATAGAACTCAATCACTTAACTGATTCTAATATCATTATCTATAGAACTCAATCACTAATATAATCTAATATCATTATCAATAAAACGCGATCACTGTAACAGAACCAACACATCTTCATAAAGTTAAACAGTTCTATCATAGCATCAGGTTTAACTAATCTCAGGTAAAGCCCAGTTGTTGTTAGCACTTACTTGAAGGAGTTCAGTTGTTGTCCTGCTGGAGGGAAGCTGGTGTCTTCTCCTGTAGTTAGCACCTCCTGCTAACTGTGGTTGCTGGTTCTGCAGGCTGAGGAGAAGAAGATGAAGTTGATGTTTCAGGAGTCCTTCTTTGCAGCTCCTGGTTGTTCCTTTTGTCCAGACTGAGGAGCTGGTCGCTCAGGTCTGTGATGGTTTTCCTGCTGGTTGAGGAAAACACAAAGAAGTTCTGTGAGGCGTCGTTTCCCTGGTCCGTCCTGGAGGAACCGGTTGGTTTTCACTGGTTGATGGGAGATCAGACTCTGGGTGCTGGTCTCTGGACCAGGAAAAGGTCTGACCCTCGTGGTCGGGTCACCAGAGGAGTTGAAGAGTGAAGGTCCTGGTTGCAGGCCTCTGGTGTTAGCTGTATGCTAACACTATGTGAGCTGCTACCAGCAACCTCCTCCTCCATTGAAGAACAGGAGCAAAAGCCTTTTGTGAGAGGAACTGCTGGGACTGCCTCACCGGGATATCTGCCACTAATGTGTTTAGGGGCGTAGGAGTAGGAGTGTTTCAGGGCTGCTGTGATCAACAGGTTAGTGATTCACCATCGTCTTGTTCAGTTACATGACGGAGGCATAATATTGTTTTTGTTGTTTTACCTTCAGTATTTCTTCACCTCTGAGGGACTCGATAGATGGATAGATAGATAGATAGATAGATGATAGATAGATAGATAGATAGATAGATAGATAGATAAATCACACACACACACACACACACACACACACACACACACACACACACACACACACACACTGTTGGTCCCCCAGAAATATTATTGACATTTGTCCTGTACCAGTTTATTTGAATTGTATTATTTTGCGTGATGGCCAGAGAGACGGTTTAACAAATAAAAATAATAATATAAATTGAAGAATAACTGAAAATACAATTTAAAACAGAATGGATTCAATTGTTGTCATATATAAAGTACATTTGGTGCACAATAAAAACAATCATTGACTCACATCAAGCATGTGGCATGTTTCTGCGTGTTTGTTGCATCGTCTCATTGAAAGGGTTTAGTGTTTTACAAACAGAAAGAACCGACCTGGTCCCTGCTATCCATCAATAGTAATTAATCAAAGTAATTATATATAGAAAACTCAGGTGTATTAGTGGGGAGTGGCTGTTAAAAGTGAAGCACATGAAACACACAGACTATTAGAAAAAAAGATTCCCGATGAACTTTATTGTTTCCCGTTGATTCTTCCAGGCCTGTAATGAATCTGAGTGTCCAAACAATACAGGACTGATCACAATCAATAAGTAGATCGAATCACACGTGTCGGACAAACCTGCTCGTAAAAGCAGCTTTCAGGTGTGACTCACGTTGTGTTGATGTTGATTTCAGGTCTGCATGTAAGTTGTTTTTACCAAACGTGCTTAAAATGTTATGATTCTGGAACCACAAACAAAACATGTATATTTATTTATTGAAGATTAATTTAATCAGTTAAAAATACAACTTCAAGACAATTTGTAGCAACAAAAACGTGAAACCATATGAAATATCAAAATTAAAAATTACCTAATTTATGTGTTTTATTCTATTAAAATTATTTTAAAGTGGTGCTTTGATAATTTCTGAAGAATAAATGTGATTTAAGGAATAATAAAATCAGCTAAATTACATTAATAACATTTGACCATATGAATCCATTTACATTCTTTCTTGATTATAGTTTTTCAAGTATTCAATAATTTCCTGTTGTAGTTTTGTTCTTATTCTCTTAGTGAATAAGTCAAAACTTTGAAGAGGATTAAGTTTCTCTTTTATAGTCTAATCATGCAAGAAATGTTCCTCCTTACCTGATATATGGATTGAAAAGCTCATTGTAAAATATGACTCCTCTGCAAAACCCGCACAGTGACATATTTTGGACGCACAAGAAAGTACACAAAAGACATTTAAAAGAAATATTCAATAATGAAACAGTCCAATAAATATTTCTTCATGCAAAACTATTCTGCGTTGGCGGTTGATTCATCAGGTCTGCCACACACACACGCGCACGCACACACACACACACACACACACACACACACACACACACACACACACACACACACACACACACACACACACTGTTGGTCCCCCAGAAATATTATTGAAACACAATGTGAGTAAAAAACTCATGGCAGGTGATGGGAGGTGTGTGTGTGTGTGTGTGTGTGTGCGTGTGTGTGTGTGTGTGTGTGTGTGTGTGTGTGTGTGTGTGTGTGTGTGTGTGTGTGTGTGTGAGTGTGTTTGCTCCACAATTTGTTTGGTGGATTCAAGAATGCTTAGGACATTCAACTTTGATATGGCAATTCATTTTCATGTATTTTGATTACTGATTGTGCTGCCTCTGTTCTTGCAGCCATGTTCCACCAGGGGGCGCATTGTGATTAGGCCATGGTGGTAATGCTTGCATGTGAGTTTGAGCCTGCGGGCATCCTTATTTCCTGTTTTGTGCTCGTAGCAGCTGTCGATCAAATCTTCTGAATCTACATCATTGTTCCTCTTGTCTGAGTGATAAAGACAATATGTCTGTAAGTATTGAAGGGTCACTACTTGTGTTAGTTTCAGTAAGTAAAATGTAGTTCAGTTTAGTTGTTTGAAGAAGCTGTTGTAATGGCGATGCTAACGGGCAACATGTCGATGGGTTTTCCCATTCAAATTAGCATTAAGCTAGCAGACTTTTTCTATACATATATTTTATGTATGTTGTTATTTACGGTGCTTTTCTCTGTTCTTAGTTTTACAGTTTTTTCATATGAGGATAATAAATTGTGGTGTGAACCCACAAAGCGTCATCTTTTTATGAAGACTGTTATCTACCTGCCAACCAGGCCCGAGACGGAAGGGAGGGCAGAATAG
The DNA here is from genome assembly GCF_963422515.1 of Blennius ocellaris. Lineage (NCBI taxonomy): Eukaryota > Metazoa > Chordata > Actinopteri > Blenniiformes > Blenniidae > Blennius > Blennius ocellaris. Next base: position 284,161 of record NC_137662.1, on the reverse strand, counting down.
TAAAAAGACATTCATCTCGTCACTCTCTACTGGGGAAGCCGGTCTGCATATTTGAAGCATCAAGAAAGCTTAATATGGCAGCTTCTGCACACCACCAGGAGCAACAAATGGAAACGAGATCGTGTGTTTCTGGTTCCACGCACTCCAGCCACCTCACCTCTTCATCTGCAGCCGCTGCGAGAGCACAAGCAAAAGCTGAAGCCGCACGCGTTCAGCTCTCCTTCGCAACACAAGAAGCAGATATTTTGAAGCAAAAGGCTGCACTTGAAGCTGATTTGCACATACTCCATTCACAGAAGGCTGCTGCAGCGGCACTAGCTGAGGCTCAAGCTTGGGAAACGTCCACGCTTGAAAGTGGAGACCTACAACAGCCCCAGGTAGACCAAATCCCACCAATCAATACAGCACAATGGACGCAAGAGTATGTACAACAGCATTCAGGACTAAACGTCAATGTACAATCCACTGTTGTGGAACAGCCTGAACCTCCACGTGCATCAACGCCACAGCCAGATGTGCACAGCAGGGAAGCAGCAGCACGCTATTTAGAACAACATGGTCAGAAGCACACTGACAACAGCAGCCAAGAGTTCATGCCTCTGCCACGCCATCCATCAGGTCCACAACCCAGACCGTCACATGCCCTGGGCCTAAAGAGAGAATCTTATGGTGACACTCATGTTCTTAATGGTGAAAGGCCGTCTTACAATGGCCATCTCTATCATCCACGGCTCAGTACATCTCCACCCAGACCTCCTAACATTCACTCTGCTGCCACCTCTGATCTAACCAAATACCTGATGAGAAGAGAAATGGTTAGCTCCGGCCTACTAAGATTTGATGACCAACCAGAAAATTACTGGGTGTGGAAAACTTCCTTCCAGAGTGCTGTCCAAGGTCTGGAGCTGACGTGTCAAGAGGAGTTAGATCTGCTCTCCAAATGGCTTGGACCTCAGTCGGCTGCGCAAGCAAAGAGAATAAGGGCTGCCTACACTCATAACCCCAGTGTCGGCCTTATCATGGTGTGGGAGAGACTTGAAGAATGTTTTGGTGCACCAGAGATTGTAGAACATGCCCTACTAAAGAAGGTTGAAGACTTTCCAAAAATAACTCACAGGGAAAACCAGCGACTGAGAGAACTAGGAGATCTTCTCTTAGAACTGCAAGCGGCTAAACTTAACGGCTATCTCCCAGGTCTCTTCCACCTTGATACAGCTTATGGTGTAAACCCAATCTTAGCCAAACTGCCATATAACCTACAAGAGAGATGGGTGTCAGTCGCCTCAAAAGCTCAAAAGAGAAAGGAGAGTGTCGTACCCTCCATTTGGATTTTTTGTGGACTTCATAAATGAGGAGGCCAGGATTCGCAATGATCCAAGCTTCGCCTTCGTCACCAGTCCCAACAGCATAAATCCTAAACCAGAAAGAATGGTGAAACAGAAATATCAACCTCCTGTGTCTGTCAGAAAGACAGAGGTCATTCAAGCACCAGACTCCAGTTTCAAGGTCGTCACAGACAAAACCATCAACGACCCTGAGAAGCAGTGTCCACTACACAGTAAGCCACACCCCTTGAGAAAATGTTGCCTGTTTAGGAGTAAAACCTTACAGGAGAGGAAAGCTCTTCTAAAAGACAAGCACATTTGTTTTAGATGCTGTTCTTCCATCCATCATATGGCTAAAGACTGTGTTAAGTCCTTCCAGTGTCAATAATGCGGCAGTGAAAATCATCCCACTGCATTGCATCCAGAACCAGTGGCTTTGAAGTCGGATAACTTCGCTGCCTCAGAAGATGATGGCGGGGAGGCAGGAAGTTCACACATACCTGGCGTGACAGCAAAGTGTACAGAGGTGTGCAGCAACACGACTACTCACAGATCATGCTCCAAGATTTGTCTGGTTCGAGTATGTCCCTTTGGCCAGCCAGAAAAAGAAACAAAAATGTATGCGGTTCTTGATGAGCAAAGTAACCGCTCGCTAGCAAAGACAGAATTCTTTGACCTTTTTGATATGGATGGACAGTTACAACCATGCACATTGAAGACGTGTTCAGGTGTCATGGAGGCAACAGGAAGGCGCGCTAATAACTTTGTCATTGAGTCAATGGATGGAGCAACTCAGCTTCCTCTTCCTACCCTCATCGAATGTGATATGATACCTGACGATAGAGCAGAAATCCCGTCACCAGAGATAACTAATTATTGGCCTCACCTGGATGCAGTAAGGAGCAAAATCCCAGATATCGATCCAAATGCTGCTATCCTCCTCCTTCTTGGGAGGGACATCCTTAGTGTTCACAAGGTAAGAGAGCAGTACAATGGACAGCAAAATGAACCATGTGCTCAACGTCTCGACCTTGGGTGGGTCATTGTTGGGAGCGTGTGCCTCGGGACGACCCACAAGCCAGCTACCATTAGTTGCTACAGGACTAATGTGCTCCAAAATGGACGAACATCACTTTGCAGTCCATGTAAGAATGTCATCCAGGTCAAAGAAAGGTTCAACAGCCAACCTTTAAATTTGAGTTTACAGAGTTCCATTCAAAAAATGGAAAGTGAATCTCACGATCTTGGCAGACGAGTTTTGGAAAAAACTCAGGATGATGACAAACTGGCTCTATCAATCGAAGATGATCACTTCTTGAAAACACTAGAGGAACAAGCCTATCGAGACAGCTCCAACACATGGGTGGCCCCCTTACCTTTCCGAACACCACGGGTCTCTCTGCCAAATAACAAAGCCGAAGCCTTGAAGCGCCTTTTGTCCCTCCGGCGAACACTGGAGAAGAAACCCAAGATGAAAGAACATTTCATCAAGTTCATGGAAAACATGTTTAAAGAAAAACAGGCAGAGCCAGCTCCACCACTCCGAGACAGGCAGGAGTGCTGGTATTTACCCTTATTTGGGGTCTATCACCCCCAAAAGCCAGACAAAGTCAGGGTGGTGTTCGACTCTAGCGCCAAATGCGAAGGAGTTTCTCTTAACAGTGTGCTGATGAGTGGACCAGATCTCAACAACAATCTGGTCGGAGTCCTGATTCGCTTCCGCAAAGAACCTGTTGCAGTCACCGCTGATGTGGAACAGATGTTCTATTGCTTCACAGTCTCTGAAGAGCATCAAGACTACCTGAGGTTTTTTTGGTACTCAGACAATGACCTGCAAAAAGCTGTGCAAGAGTTTCGTATGACGGTACATGTGTTTGGCAACAGTCCATCGCCAGCAGTTGCTATTTACTGCCTACGACGAGCTGCCCAGGAAGCAGAAGATTCCAATACTGATGCAACTAACTTTATCATGCGTAACTTCTATGTGGACGACGGGCTGGCATCGTTCCCAACTGAAGCAGAGGCCATCAGTGTTTTGCAAAAATCTCAGGAAATGCTTGCTGAGTCCAACATCAACCTTCATAAAATAGCCTCCAACAGCAACATTGTCGTGCAGGCATTTGATCCAGCAGATCGAGCCAAGGAGCTGAAAGACCTGGACCTAGGAGTAGAACCTCTCCCCCTGCAAAGAAGTCTAGGCCTTAGCTGGACCCTTGAATCAGACTGCTTCACCTTCTCCGTTTCCGAAGAGGAGAAGCCTGCCACTAAGAGAGGTATTCTGTCAACGGTAAACAGCTTGTTCGACTCTTTGGGATTTGTTTCACCTGTCACAATTGGAGGAAGAAACATAATGAGGGAGCTGTCACTTGAATACTATGACTGGGATACTCCTCTCCCAGCCTTAAAACAAGAACAATGGAAGCTCTGGCGAGATTCAATGAAAGAACTTGCCCAGCTCCAGATTCCCAGGTGCTATGTTCCTGTTTCTCTGGCCAAGCAGACACAGTACAGAGAGCTCTGTGTGTTTTCAGATGCTTCAAACATCGCCATTGCTGCTGTGGCCTATCTGAAAACAGTCAGCACCACAGGAGACTGTCACGTTGGATTTGTTATGGGAAAATCCAAGCTGGCTCCACGTCCCGCTCATACCATTCCGCGTTTGGAGCTGTGTGCGGCTGTCCTGGCTGTTGAGTTGGCAGACTTCCTAAAGGACGAACTGGACATTGACATACATGCAGTGAGGTTCTACACGGACAGCAAAATCGTGTTGGGCTACATTCACAACACTTCACATCGATTCTATGTCTATGTATCCAATAGAGTCATACGGATTAGGAAGTCTTCACAGCCAGTTCAGTGGTCCTTTGTGAACACGGAGGAAAATCCTGCAGATCATGGCACACGACCTATGGCTGCTACAGCTCTTAAAAACACCAATTGGTTCTCTGGGCCATTGTTTCTGTCAAACCCTCAACCAGAAGCAATCACTCAGGCAAACAGCTTAGAGTGGATTCACCCAGATACAGACCAAGAGATTCGACCTGAGGTGACAACCTGTGCCACAAAGGTAACAGAAAGTTTTCTTGAACCTCATAGGTTTGAGAGGTTCTCCACTTGGAAGTCAGTAACAAGAGCAGTTTCCAGGCTGATTCTGAAAGTGAAAACTGCATCAAAAACCCCCGTCATCCATGATGCTGAAGAAAGTGCACAAGCACAAGCCACAACAGTAATCCTCAAAGCTGTCCAGCAAAGTTTCTTCTCAAAGGAAATGCATTGCCTTTCAAAGGGACACCCAATCCCTAAACAAAGTCCATTAAGGAAACTAGCCCCATTCTTGGACAAAAGTGAGCTGTTGAGAATCGGTGGTCGCACATCCTCAGCAGACTTGCCCTTTGATGACAGACACCCCCTAATCATTCCCAAATGCCACATTGCTATCTTGTTGATAAGATATTACCATGAGCAAGTAGCACATCAAGGGAGGCACTTCTCGGAGGGTGCTGTTAGATCAGCTGGACTGTGGCTCATTGGAGGAAAGAGACTTGTGTCAAATGTGATACATGAGTGCATTGTCTGCAGGAAATTAAGAGGAAAACTGGAAGAACAAAAAATGTCTGACTTGCCACTAGACAGACTTTCTCCCGATCCACCGTTCTCACATGTCGGCTTAGACGTTTTTGGCCCATGGACGGTGATCTCAAGAAGAACAAGAGGAGGCCATGCTGAAAGCAAACGCTGGGCCATCATGTTCACGTGTATGAGCATCAGAGCAGTGCATATTGAGGTGATAGAGTCAATGACCACAACGAGCTTCATCAATGCACTCAGACGTTTTGCAGCAATCAGAGGACCTGTGAAAACACTTCGTTCAGATCGAGGTACAAACTTCGTCGGGGCCTGCAAAGAACTCGGTTTCAGCTCAGATGACCCTGATCTGAAAATCTATCTCCAAAACAATGACTGCACATGGATATTCAATCCCCCCCACTCATCCCATATGGGTGGAGTGTGGGAGAGGATGATTGGTGTTGCACGACGTATCCTGGATGCTCTTCTCCTAAAGAACAACACATCTCTCCTCACACACGAGGGCCTTATCACTCTGATGGCAGAGGTCACTGCTATTATGAACTCAAGACCTTTGGTGCCTATTTCTTCTGATCCAGAAGAACCAACTGTTCTCACCCCATCCATGTTGCTGACTCAGAAGATGGAGCCGCTGTCTGCACCAGAAGGAGAATTTGACCCCAATGACCTTTCCAGCAAGCACTGGAGGAAAGTTCAGGGCCTTGCTGATGCTTTCTGGAGAAAATGGAGATTGTAGTACTTAACTACTCTTCAACCCAGGAGGAAGTGGCAAGACGCGAGACGCAATCTCCAGGAGGGAGACGTCGTCCTGCTTAAGGACTCACAGGCCAAAAGAACAGACTGGTCTACTGGACTTGTACTGAAGACAGTGCCTAGCCGAGATGGTCGGGTGCGAAAAGTTGAACTCAAAGTAGTTCGTCAGGGTACATCAAAGGTTTATTTGAGACCTATTTCTGAAGTTGTTTTTCTCTTGCATAGTTAATGTCCTTAGTGGTATTAAGTGTTATACCATGCGGGGAGTGTGCTGCCTCTGTTCTTGCAGCCATGTTCCACCAGGGGGCGCATTGTGATTAGGCCATGGTGGTAATGTTTGCATGTGAGTTTGAGCCTGCGGGCATCCTTATTTCCTGTTTTGTGCTCGTAGCAGCTGTCGACCCAATCTTCTGACTCTACATCATTGTTCCTCTTGTCTGAGTGATAAAGACAATATGTCTGTAAGTATTGAAGGGTCACTACTTGTGTTAGTTTCAGTAAGTAAAATGTAGTTCAGTTTAGTTTGAATAAGCTGTTGTAATGGCGATGCTAACGGGCAACATGTCAATGGGTTTTCCCATTCAAATTAGCATTAAGCTAGCGGACTTTTTCTATACATATATTTTATGTATGTTGTATTTTACTGTGCTTTTCTCTGTTCTTAGTTTTACAGTTTTTTCATATGAGGATAATAAATTGTGGTGTGAACCCACAAAGCGTCATCTTTTTATGAAGACTGTTATCTACCTGCCAACCAGGCCCGAGACGGAAGGGAGGGCAGAATACTGATTGTATTTTTTATTTTCTTTCTTTGAGGTCTTTTTTACCTAAAAGAATGTACCCGCTGTTTCAATGAAGAAAAAGAGAAGGAATTTGAAGGTCTGGTTCTTGGAGTAAAGTCCAGTTCAAACATCCTGTGAAGAGCTTGACTCTTCAAGTCAAGAGCAGCGCAAAAAATAAAGGGACTTGACATTCATGAAGTTCCTAAGTTTTAAATCCACTGGCAAACTTACCGAACCTACGGAGCTCAAGGTCATTAGAAATAAACGGCGGCACACCAGACATAGTGATCCACGTTGACGAGACTGACGGCAACGAAACCTGAATAAAGTTCTAATCAAAAAACACTCTATATGCTAAATGTATAAATGACACTTGGTGGTGTGGGTGGGTGGGGGCACTGGATGATGGTGGTGGTGTGGATGGGGGCAGTGGTGGGTGGAGAGGGAGTAGAGGGGGGCAGTAGTGGGTGGAGAGGGGGCAGTGGTGGGTGGAGAGGGAGTAGACAGGGGCAGTGGTGGGTGGAGAGGGAGTAGAGGGCGGCAGTGGTGGGTGGAGAGGGAGTAGAGGGCAGCAGTGGTGGGTGGAGAGGGAGTAGAGGGGGGCAGTAGTGGGTGGAGAGGGAGTAGACAGGGACAGTGGTGGGTGGAGAGGGAGTAGAGGGCGGCAGTGGTGGGTGGAGAGGGAGTAGAGGGCGGCAGTGGTGGGTGGAGAGGGAGTAGAGGGCGGCAGTGGTGGGTGGAGAGGGAGTAGAGGGCGGCAGTGGTGGGTGGAGAGGGAGTAGAGAGGGGCAGTGGTGGGTGGAGAGGGAGTAGAGGGGGGCAGTAGTGGGTGGAGAGGGAGTAGAGGGGGCAGTGGTGGGTGGAGAGGGAGTAGAGGGGGGCAGTAGTGGGTGGAGAGGGAGTAGAGGGGGCAGTGGTGGGTGGAGAGGGAGTAAAGGGGGGCAGTAGTGGGTGGAGAGGGAGTAGAGGGGGCAGTGGTGGGTGGAGAGGGAGTAGAGGGGGGCAGTAGTGGGTGGAGAGGGAGTAGAGGGGGCAGTGGTGGGTGGAGAGGGAGTAGAGGGGGGCAGTAGTGGGTGGAGAGGGAGTAGAGGGGGCAGTGGTGGGTGGAGAGGGAGTAGAGGGCGGCAGTGGTGGGTGGAGAGGGAGTAGAGAGGGGCAGTGGTGGGTGGAGAGGGAGTAGAGGGGGCAGTAGTGGGTGGAGAGGGAGTAGAGGGGGCAGTGGTGGGTGGAGAGGGAGTAGAGGGCGGCAGTAGTGGGTGGAGAGGGAGTAGAGGGGGCAGTGGTGGGTGGAGAGGGAGTAGAGGGCGGCAGTAGTGGGTGGAGAGGGAGTAGAGGGGGCAGTGGTGGGTGGAGAGGGAGTAGACAGGGGCAGTGGTGGGTGGAGAGGGAGTAGAGGGCGGCAGTGGTGGGTGGAGAGGGAGTAGAGGGCGGCAGTGGTGGGTGGAGAGCGAGTAGAGGGGGGCAGTAGTGGGTGGAGAGGGAGTAGAGGGGGCAGTGGTGGGTGGAGAGGGAGTAGAGGGCGGCAGTGGTGGGTGGAGAGGGAGTAGAGGGCGGCAGTGGTGGGTGGAGAGGGAGTAGACGGGGGCAGTGGTGGGTGGAGAGGGAGTAGAGGGGGGCAGTGGTGGGTGGAGAGGGAGTAGAGGGCGGCAGTGGTGGGTGGAGAGGGAGTAGAGGGGGGCAGTGGTGGGTGGAGAGGGAGTAGAGGGCGGCAGTGGTGGGTGGAGAGGGAGTAGAGGGCGGCAGTGGTGGGTGGAGAGGGAGTAGAGGGGGGCAGTAGTGGGTGGAGAGGGAGTAGAGGGGGCAGTGGTGGGTGGAGAGGGAGTAGACAGGGGCAGTGGTGGGTGGAGAGGGAGTAGACAGGGGCAGTGGTGGGTGGAGAGGGAGTAGAGGGCGGCAGTGGTGGGTGGAGAGGGAGTAGACGGGGGCAGTGGTGGGTGGAGAGGGAGTAGAGGGGGGCAGTGGTGGGTGGAGAGGGAGTAGAGGGCGGCAGTGGTGGGTGGAGAGGGAGTAGAGGGGGGCAGTGGTGGGTGGAGAGGGAGTAGAGGGGGCAGTGGTGGGTGGAGAGGGAGTAGACAGGGGCAGTGGTGGGTGGAGAGGGAGTAGAGGGCGGCAGTGGTGGGTGGAGAGGGAGTAGAGGGCGGCAGTGGTGGGTGGAGAGGGAGTAGAGGGGGGCAGTAGTGGGTGGAGAGGGAGTAGAGGGGGCAGTGGTGGGTGGAGAGGGAGTAGACAGGGGCAGTGGTGGGTGGAGAGGGAGTAGACAGGGGCAGTGGTGGGTGGAGAGGGAGTAGAGGGCGGCAGTGGTGGGTGGAGAGGGAGTAGAGGGCGGCAGTGGTGGGTGGAGAGGGAGTAGAGGGGGGCAGTGGTGGGTGGAGAGGGAGTAGAGGGCGGCAGTGGTGGGTGGAGAGGGAGTAGAGGGGGGCAGTGGTGGGTGGAGAGGGAGTAGAGGGCGGCAGTGGTGGGTGGAGAGGGAGTAGACGGGGGCAGTGGTGGGTGGAGAGGGAGTAGAGGGGGGCAGTGGTGGGTGGAGAGGGAGTAGAGGGCGGCAGTGGTGGGTGGAGAGGGAGTAGAGGGGGGCAGTGGTGGGTGGAGAGGGAGTAGAGGGCGGCAGTGGTGGGTGGAGAGGGAGTAGAGGGCGGCAGTGGTGGGTGGAGAGGGAGTAGAGGGCGGCAGTGGTGGGTGGAGAGGGAGTAGAGGGGGGCAGTGGTGGGTGGAGAGGGAGTAGAGGGCGGCAGTGGTGGGTGGAGAGGGAGTAGAGGGGGGCAGTGGTGGGTGGAGAGGGAGTAGAGGGCGGCAGTGGTGGGTGGAGCGGGAGTAGACGGGGGCAGTGGTGGGTGGAGAGGGAGTAGAGGGGGGCAGTGGTGGGTGGAGAGGGAGTAGAGGGCGGCAGTGGTGGGTGGAGAGGGAGTAGAGAGGGGATGTGGTGGGTGGAGAGGGAGTAGAGGGGGGCAGTAGTGGGTGGAGAGGGAGTAGAGGGGGCAGTGGTGGGTGGAGAGGGAGTAGAGGGGGGCAGTAGTGGGTGGAGAGGGAGTAGAGGGGGCAGTGGTGGGTGGAGAGGGAGTAGAGGGGGGCAGTAGTGGGTGGAGAGGGAGTAGAGGGGGCAGTGGTGGGTGGAGAGGGAGTAGAGGGGGGCAGTAGTGGGTGGAGAGGGAGTAGAGGGGGGCAGTAGTGGGTGGAGAGGGAGTAGAGGGGGCAGTGGTGGGTGGAGAGGGAGTAGAGGGCGGCAGTGGTGGGTGGAGAGGGAGTAGAGAGGGGCAGTGGTGGGTGGAGAGGGAGTAGAGGGGGGCAGTAGTGGGTGGAGAGGGAGTAGAGGGGGCAGTGGTGGGTGGAGAGGGAGTAGACGGGGGCAGTGGTGGGTGGAGAGGGAGTAGAGGGCGGCAGTGGTGGGTGGAGAGGGAGTAGAGGGCGGCAGTGGTGGGTGGAGAGGGAGTAGAGGGGGTCAGTGGTGGGTGGAGAGGGAGTAGAGGGGGCAGTGGTGGGTGGAGAGGGAGTAGAGGGGGGCAGTAGTGGGTGGAGAGGGAGTAGATGGGGCAGTGGTGGGTGGAGAGGGAGTAGAGGGCGGCAGTGGTGGGTGGAGAGGGAGTAGAGGGGGGCAGTCGTGGGTGGAGAGGGAGTAGAGGGGGCAGTGGTGGGTGGAGAGGGAGTAGAGGGCGGCAGTGGTGGGTGGAGAGGGAGTAGAGGGCGGCAGTGGTGGGTGGAGAGGGAGTAGAGGGGGGCAGTAGTGGGTGGAGAGGGAGTAGAGGGGGCAGTGGTGGGTGGAGAGGGAGTAGAGGGCGGCAGTGGTGGGTGGAGAGGGAGTAGAGAGGGGCAGTGGTGGGTGGAGAGGGAGTAGAGGGGGGCAGTAGTGGGTGGAGAGGGAGTAGAGGGGGCAGTGGTGGGTGGAGAGGGAGTAGAGGGGGCAGTAGTGGGTGGAGAGGGAGTAGATGGGGCAGTGGTGGGTGGAGAGGGAGTAGAGGGGGGCAGTAGTGGGTGGAGAGGGAGTAGAGGGGGCAGTGGTGGGTGGAGAGGGAGTAGAGGGGGGCAGTAGTGGGTGGAGAGGGAGTAGATGGGGCAGTGGTGGGTGGAGAGGGAGTAGAGAGGGGCAGTGGTGGGTGGAGAGGGAGTAGAGAGGGGCAGTGGTGGGTGGAGAGGGAGTAGAGGGGGGCAGTAGTGGGTGGAGAGGGAGTAGAGGGGGCAGTGGTGGGTGGAGAGGGAGTAGAGGGCGGCAGTGGTGGGTGGAGAGGGAGTAGAGGGCGGCAGTGGTGGGTGGAGAGGGAGTAGACGGGGGCAGTGGTGGGTGGAGAGGGAGTAGAGGGCGGCTGAAGACACCCCCCTGTGGTGTTCCTGTGTTCAGGATGAGAAGGAGGATGAGAATCTCTCATCCTGACATTCTGGGGTCTGTTGCTAAGGAAGTCCAGGATCTATGCACACAGTGCGCTGACCAGACCTCGACCCTGACCCAGGTCCAGGTCCAGGTAAAGACCCAGGTCCTGGTCCTAGCCCTGGTCCTAGTCCTGGTCCTGGTCCTGACCCAGACCCTGACCCAGGTCCAGGTCCAGACCCAGGTCCTGGATCTAGTCCTGGTCTTGGTCCAGACCCAGACCCAGACCCTGACCCAGGTCCAGACCCAGACCCTGAGCCAGAACCAGACCCTGACCTTGACCCCAGGTCCAGGTCCAGGTCCAGACCCAGACCCAGACCCAGACCCAGACCCAGACCAGACCCAGACCCAGACCAGACCCTGACCCTGACCCAGGTCCAGACCCAGACCCTGAGCCAGAACCAGACCCTGACCTTGACCCCAGGTCCAGGTCCAGACCCAGACCCAGACCCAGACCCAGACCAGACCCTGACCCTGACCCTGACCCTGACCCTGACCCTGACCCAGACCCAGACCCAGACCCTGACCCTGACCCTGACCCAGACCCAGATCCAGACCCTGACCCTGACCCAGGTCACTCAGTTTCACTATCAGTTCCTGTGGTATGACCGTATCCAAGGCTGAGCTGAAATCCACAAACAGCTTCCTTACGTACAAGTTCTTTTGCTCCAGTGAGTAAAGGCCGTGAACACAGCGTCCCCTGTTGGCCTGTTAGCTTGATAAGCAAATTGGTGTTGGTCCAGGTCAGGGACTATGTTGGTCCTGGTCAGGTGCAATGTTGGTCCGGGTCAGAGGAGGCTATGTTGGTCCAGGTCAGGGGGGACTATGTTGGTCCAGGTAAGGGAGGACTATGTTGGTCCCAGTCAGGGGGGACTATGTTGGTCCAGGTCAAGGACTATGTTGGTCCAGGTCAGGGACTATGTAGGTCCAGGTAAGGGAGGACTATGTTGGTCCCGGTCATGGACTATGTTGGTCCGGGTCAGAGGGGACTATGTTGGTCAAGGTCAGGGACTATGTTGGTCCAGGTCAGGGGGGGGACTATGTTGGTCCAGGTCAGGGACTATGTAGGTCCAGGTAAGGGAGGACTATGTTGGTCCCGGTCATGGACTATGTTGGTCCGGGTCAGAGGGGACTATGTTGGTCAAGGTCAGGGACTATGTTGGTCCGGGTCAGAGGGGACTATGTTGGTCAAGGTCAGGGACTATGTTGGTCCAGGTCAGGGGGGGGACTATGTTGGTCCAGGTCAGGGACTATGTTGGTCCAGGTAAGGGGGACTATGTTGGTCCAGGACAGGAAGGACTATGTTGGTCCCGATCAGGGACTATATTGGTCCAGGTCTGGGACTATGCTGGTCCCAATCAGGGATTATGTTGGTCCAGGTCAGGGGGGACTATGTTGGTCCAGGTCAAGGACTATGTTGGTCCAGTTCAGGAAGGACTATGTAGGTCCAGGTCAGGGACTATGTAGGTCTAGGTCAGGGACTATGTAGGTCCAGGTCAGGGGGGACTATGTTGGTCCAGGTCAGGGACTATGTAGGTCCAGGTCAGGGACTATGTAGGACCAGGTCAGCAGTAGAATTGTAAATCAGCAGCTTCATCACGATATGATACGATGATGATATCATGATGATATGTTTGGATGATGATATGTTTTAATGGGACTATTTTATTTCGAAGACCTTTCAGGTATGGTGCATTAGGTAAACCTTGTAAACAGTATTCATCTTAAGTAATAAAAATAGACGACGAGTTCACAATAGTCTCACATTTCCCATGTTTAAGTGCATTTCTTTTATCAGTTCACTTAAAGAGTCCTTGAAAACCTTTCAATCATACAGAACAATTCACATCCGATAAAAATCAAAGAACTTCAAGTCCTTTTTATATCAATTAAAGCAGGATTTGTGTATAAACCTCACTCTTTAGTGGCTCAAACAGAACTTAACCTGTTCTTCCAAATGCAGTTCCCTCATCCCTGCATCATGACGACTATATCCAGTATTCACGACTTCTTAAATTAAACATTTTCCTTAGCTAAACAAAATGAGACATTTCAGCTGCAGAACAAGTTGGAACTAAACAAATGTAAGCAATTCCACACATTCTTTGGGCATTTTGTTTTACTTAAAGTCCTAGTGAAATGAAAATTCGACCTCCAAAACACTCTATCGCTTCTAGGAACATTTTTATGCTAACTGGCCCAAGGGTAAAATGTTTAGACACGGCAATGTGCGAGAAAATAACTGATAAACAGCGCCAGTTTGGCTGCTCGGTGAACCGCTTCTGACCAGACCGGAAGGAGCAGACGATAATAGCATGACGTCACGAGTTGCAGACACGCTGTGCCCAAGTTGTGTTTACATTATGGCGGATCGGAGTTTTGACCACGAAGAGGCTGAATTTAACCATATCTCATCATCATGGTCATTTCAAACCCAGTGATTGATGAAGAAGACACAGAAGGTGGTTCTGCCATCGGTGACCCCGTCTGGAACATGTTTGAGGAAGCAGAAGACGCTTCGTCCTCCATTCGTCCTCGTCTCCTCGTCTCCTCAGCCTCAGCAGCCGCCAGTTTTCACCGCGGCTTTGCAGCTTCCTGACTCTTGGCAGAACGACCCGGCTTCGTGGTTCTGGCATGTTGAAGCACTTTTCCGACTGCGCGGAATCACCGAAGATGAGTCCAGGTATTACTTTATCATCGCAGCCTGAGACTAGCAGTCCAGTCGTCGGACCATGCAGCTGTTGCTCCCCCACCGCTCTCAAGCAGCTCCTGCTCCGGAGGTACAGCCTGTCTGCCGCTGAGAGGGCGGACAGACTGTCTCCCTGCCTGGTTTGGGAGACGGCTCGGCTGTGGACCTGATGAACTATATGCTGTGGCTGCTGGGCTTGGACCAGGGTGGATTCCTTTTCCCTCACGTTTCCCGGCGCCAGCTCCCGCCGCCCGTGCCTTGAAAACTTCGATATTTAAGACGGGAAACAACGCAAGCCAATATGAACGCCACACAACAGATCGAGATCGTGTCCAACTTGTGACGTCACGCATAGGCTCCGCCCAAGATGGCCACGAAGGAGAAGGATTCCCCCGATTTCGTCGACTGGAGATTCAAAATTCAAATGACGTTTTGTTATGTGACAACAGTGGTGGGGCAATGTCGGAGAAACCTTTCAAGTAGTACCCGAACTATTGTTTTTTGCATAAGGGTGTTACATTTACCTAGGCCTTTAAATACTTCAACAAAGTCCTTAACGTGACGATCAGTAATGTGGTGATGGCTCTCTGGATTTGATTCTACAACTGTCCTCCAGTTTTCTTCTTTGAAAGGTTTTTCTTCACAAAAACAGCAGATCAACATGTTGAGGAGACTAAAGTCCTGAACGCACCTGCAGTGCCAAATACACGCTCAGAGGTACACTGCTGCCAGGAATGCAGAGATATGTTGAGGGACACTCTGATGACTTTTCCACCACTCTAACACACGACCTCCCAGGATCATAGATGCTTTTATACATGGCACCCTCAGTGTGGGCGAGCTCTCTGGAGGCCTGGACAACCTGGCAGGGGTCCATGGTGAAGGAGGTGTTACCAAAGAGATCTTCAAGTGCCTTTGACTTTTTGGAGGCAGGGACATAATCTGAAATGACACGGAACACAATATTTCAATATTTCAGTGGGCACAATATCTTCTTTGTACACTTCCAACACTTATTGTTAATGAACTCATTCCCTTGTCTAGAACATTGAGTCAAACACGTTGCACAAAAAGGGACCAGGCACCTGGTCCAGGGCCTTGAACCTGGACCAGGTCAGGTCTGGTTTGGTTGGACTGATCAACCAAGTCAGGTTGATCAGTAGGCTGTTCACCCGATGAGTGAAGAGGTTCATTCTCCACTTGTGCCGTTCTGGAGATGATTAAAACAAGCACGTAAAACAAATGTAAATGATGTGAACAATAAAAGAAGTCGTGGATGTCATTCATGAACAACAGTTTTTCTACCACAAATAAACAAACAAAAATATGATCTTCCGCTCTGGTCCGATCGCTCTGCAGCCTCGTGTATGAGACACTGGAAAGTTGCGAGTCTTCAGCTGTAGTGACGTCATCGACCCCTCTCCTCAGTGTATGGTCCAGTAGTGAAGAACACGTTCCACAAACTGCTCTCATTGCAAATGAATCATTCTCACGTCTTGTTTTAGTTTGTGTCCTGGAAGTCCGAGTAACTTCTGCTTCTCTCTCGAGACAGAGGTTGCCACCGTTGCTGCGGTGGAAAAAAGGACAGGACTCGTCTAACTCTGCCCAGACGACGTGCAGCACCAGCACGTTCCAGGCCTTTCTGTGTGGCCCAGGTTACAGTGCGAGGACCGGTCGGTTTACATTGGCTTCTGCTGTGCAGGACGTCCATCCGTCCAGTGAGAGTGACTCTGTCTGTGAGCAATAACTCACCTCTAACTTCCTCTTCAACTTCATCGTACAGTCTCGGTATGCAAGTTTCACTGAAGCACTGCCTCGGGGGTATTTTATATTGCAGCTCCAGTGTTTGTAGTCGTCCATGAAAGCCGTCGTTCTCTATAAATAAAATAAGATTGGAACATTGTATGCTCTGTTAAAAAAAATCGTGATCTGCAGGTCAGGCTTTGGAGAAAAAAAAATGGTGATTTGTGCACCGGGACTACTTACTTTGACAAGGTTGTTGGAGGAGGAGGATTTCTCCTGGGTCAGGTCACTGGTTTGTGGCAGTGTGCCTCTTCTTAACAAGATGCTCTTCTTAACATTTAAAAAGCTGTTGTAGCTTATAGTTGCCTCAGTATCTGAAATGAGAGGACAGAGCATTAAAAAAGTGATTATAAGCCAGGTGAAGGTCAAATAAAACAATGAGCAGCTGGCAAATATATGGGTGGATAGGTACAGAATGTGTGCGCTCACACACACACACACCTCAGAAAAAAACAATTCTACTAGTTGTTGGTCTCCAACAGGTCTTACAACTCATAAATATTTTTTTTTCTGGGAAAACATGCACACACGTGCGCGCAAATTAGTAATTTGGCAACTAACCAAACCGGTTGGATTATGCAGTAGAACTATCAACCTGTGTTATCCTAATCATATAGTTCTAATGAAAAAATAACACGCAATGTAGCTTACCGTTGTTGTTCATGTGCGCACATGGTCCACAGGTGTAGTTTTCCTTTTACTTCTACCCGCTGTTGACTTTTTTCTCTTTCTCCCTAAGTACCTGGATTCATTTTGGCATTTTGCGCATCACCACTTCCGCTGGGAACACTGGTTTCTGACTTTTTAAACGACCGGGTGTTCATTTTATGAAATCAATGCGAATGTGAGCTTAGATAAAGATCAGAATCTGATCATCCAAAACGAAGTTGCTCGTGAGAGAAGGGGGCGTGTCTGTCTAGGTTGTCGCTAGTCAACGTTAAGTGGTAATATGAGGTGATTGACAAGTTGATAACCAACCAATATGATGGACGAGGCCGGATCGCTCCTCCTCCAACACGTAAATCCAATTGTGATTGGTTTGTTTCGCCCCGTCGCCCCGCCCCCTGGTACAATTCAAGCATGTCATCTGGCGGGAGCCAGTTACAGAAACTCTGGAAGATTGTTAATGTGTGTGAAAAGAACAGAGATAAAATAAAACAAATAGGTAGGCCCTAAATATATACAATATATATATATATATATATTGTGGTGTGCACCTGAGGGGGAGGTTCTCCCAAGCAGAATGGAGTGGGTGTGTCGGTCACGTGGTGTGGTGTTGATAGTGGGCGGTGTTTATAAGGGGTAGTGCGGTGACACTGGGGTTGGTTATCTGACAGGTGAACTGTCAGACGGTTGGAGAAAATAAAGAAAAAGCGACTCGACTCCTTCGTCCGTCTCCTCATTCTCCGCCTCCACATTGGTGACCCTGACAAACGAACATGTCGACCGAAGCCAGCGGCAGTGCAATCCCCAGCGGCGCGGCGGCCGGTGCGCCCGTGGTGAACGCCGCAGCGGTAAAATTACCGGAGTTTTGGCCACATCATCCGGAACCGTGGTTCCAGCACATCGAGGCACAGTTCCACCTCCAGGGAGTCACGGCCGACGACACCAAGTATTACCACGTCGTGGCAGCTCTGGACTCTTCCACCACCCGCCGAGTGATGGGGCTGCTCCGGGACCCGCCGGCGCAAGGGAAGTACGCCGCCCTCAAGACTCTGCTCCTGCGGCTGTTCCAGATTTCCGACGCCGAGCGAGCCGAGCGTCTCCTGTCTCTCAACGGCTTGGGAGACAGTAAACCAACGGAGCTGATGGAGAACATGCTGGCGCTGCGGGGATCGGGGGGACGCGGAGTTCCTGTTTATCCACCTGTTTCTGCGTCAACTCCCAGCTCCGGTCCGCACGGCACTGGCGAGTTCTCCACTCGTGCACACAAAGGACTATCGGGGGCTGGCGGAAGAGGCAGACAAACTCCTGCTCGCATCACGGCAGTACGGGGTGCATGCAGTCCTGCCGGAGCCACCGGAACACCGGCCGGAGGAGGAAGCGCAGTTTGCGGTCGGGACGATTACGGATCGGCACAGGAATGACAACCAGCTGTGTTTTTTTCACCGGCGGTTCGGGAGCAGAGCCAAGCGCTGCACGCCGCCCTGCTCCTTCTCTGTGCAGGGAAACGCCAGACCCGGCACTCGTTAGCAGCCATGAGCGCCGGGGACATCGGAACGCTGCTCTTCATTAAAGACACTGTATCCGGGAGGCGCTTCCTCGTGGATACCGGGGCCCAGCGGAGCATCATTCCCGCCTCCTTCACCGACGTCGAGAGCGGCGGTAAAGGGCCGCCTCTGGATGCTGCTAACGGGACTTCCATCCGCACATTTGGCACCAGGTTGGTGAAAGTGTGTTTTAATGGCCGTCAGTTCGGATGGGATTTTGTGATGGCTGCTGTGTCCGTGCCCATCCTGGGAGCAGATTTTTTGTGTGCGCATGGACTCTTAGTGGACATGGTGAATCGCCGCCTGGTGGACGCCGTCTCATTCTCCTCCTTCTCCTGCACTTTGGGGAAAGGAGAGGTGGTGTCCCTCGCTAATATCTTAGCTTCGGGGGATGTGTACCAGCGGCTCCTGGCAGAGTTTCCTGAACTAACAGTCCCCACGTTTTCAGCCGCAGTAGTCAAACACGGAGTGGAACATTATATCCCCACGGCTGGGCCGCCGGTGTTTGCTCGCCCTCGCCGACTGGATGCGGCAAAGCTGGCGATTGCTAAGGAGGAGTTTGCCACTATGGAGAGGCTGGGTATCGTGCGACGCTCTGACAGCCCGTGGGCATCCCCATTGCATATGGTCCCAAAATCTGATGGGAGTTGGAGGCCTTGTGGGGATTTTCGACGCCTTAATACGGTCACGGCACATGATCGGTACCCTGTTCCGCACATCCAAGACTTTTCTGTCCACCTGGCAGGAAAGGTAATATTTTCCAAGGTGGATCTGGTGAGAGGCTACCACCAGGTGCCAGTCCACCCGCAGGATGTAGCCAAAACTGCAGTGATCACACCTTTTGGACTATTTGAGTTTCTGCGGATGCCATTTGGTCTGAAAGGTGCAGCACAAACGTTCCAGCGCTTGATGGACTCCGTCTTAAGGGGCTTACCTTTCCTGTTCGTCTATCTGGATGACATCCTGGTGGCCAGCGCCTCGCCCGCGGAGCACCTGCTACACCTGCTTCAGCTTTTTGAAAGACTGCAGGAGCATGGACTGATCGTGAACCCAGCTAAGTGTTGTTTTGGACTCTCAGAGATTGACTTTCTGGGCCACCATGTGTCAGCACTGGGAGTGGTGCCCTTACCGGCTAAGGTGAGAGCAATCACTGCTTTTCCGCGCCCAAAGACTATCAGGGCACTGCAGGAGTTCCTGGGCATGGTGAACTTTTACAACCGCTTCATCAGACATGCAGCTCAGCTGATGCAGCCTCTCTATGAAGCCCTGAGGGGCGGAAAGGCCAAGCAGGACATGAACTGGTCTGCAGAAAGGATCCTTGCTTTCGAAAAGGCCAAGGCTGCGCTCTCCAACACCGCCATGCTGGCCCACCCATCTCCCACGGCACCGGTAGCGCTCACCACCGATGCCTCGGACTGCGCAGTGGGGGCGGTATGTGAACAATGGGTGGCTGGAGCCTGGCAGCCTCTGGCGTTTTTCAGCAAACAACTGCGCGACAATTAGAGGAAGTACAGCACGTTTGACAGAGAACTTTTGGCTCTTTTTCTCGCCGTCCGCCATTTTAGGTTCCTGTTGGAAGGTCGGTGGTTTACTGCCTTTGTGGACCACAAGCCCCTCACCTTCGCCATGTCCAAGACCTCGGAGCCATGGTCTGGGCGGCAGCAGCGCCACCTTTCTGCCATTTCAGAGTTCACCACAGACATTCAGCACGTGGCTGGAAAAAGCAATGCTGTGGCCGACTGCCTCTCCCGGGCACACGTGGACTCTGTGCACCTTGGGGTGGACTACACTGCCATGGCCAGCGACCAGCAGGCAGACTCTGACATCCAGGCCTTCAGGACAGCCGCCACAGGTCTACAGCTGCAGGATTTGCGGTTCCACGACGATGGTGCCACACTCCTCTGCGATGTGTCTACAGGTCAGCCCCGCCCCATGGTACCTGCTGGCTGGAGACGGCAGGTTTTTGATGCTGTTCATGCCCTATCGCATCCAGGCGTGAGAGAATCGGTGAAGCTGGTGGGGGCAAAGTTTGTCTGGCCGGGCCTCAAGAAGGACGTCAGGAGCTGGGCAGCCTCCTGTGTGGCGTGTCAGCGGGCCAAGGTACAGCGTCACACCAAAGCCCCCCTAGAGCCGTTCCTGGTCCCGGAACGGAGGTTTGACCATGTGCATCTGGACTTGGTGGGCCCGCTGCCTCCCTCCCAAGGCTTTACGCACCTCCTCACCATGGTGGACAGGACCACCAGGTGGCCAGAGGTGAGTAAAGCCTCCCTCCCAAGGCTTCACTCACCTCCTCACCATGGTGGACAGGACCACCAGGGGGCCAGAGGTGGTCCCGCTGGCTTCAACGACGTCGGCAGAAGTGGCTCGTGCTTTCATAGCCACCTGGGTGGCACGGTTCGGCACGCCATTGGACGTCACTTCGGACAGAGGCTCCCAGTTCACCTCCGAGCTATGGACAGAGGTGGCTAAAGGCCTGGGAGTGCAGCTGCATCGGACAACGGCATTCAACCCACAGGCCAATGGACTGTGTGAGCGTTTCCATCGCACAATGAAGGCCGCGCTCCGAGCCACTCTCACAGACAGCAACTGGGTTGACCGACTGCCATGGGTCATGTTGGGCCTGCGTTCGGCTCCGAAGGAAGATCTCCAGGCATCATCTGCGGAGCTGGTGTTCGGGCAGCCACTACGGGTCCCCGGACAGTTCCTGCCACAGCCATCGGAACCCTGGGGGGTCACAGCGGGACGACCAAGGTTCAACGGGGCAGTCCACACCTTCGACCCGGTCCCAGTTCATCACTGCCTTCCCCGGTCATACGTCCCAAAAAACCTGATGGCAGCAAAATATGTCTTTATCAGGCATGACGCTCACCGTTCCCCACTTCAGCCGCCGTATGACGGCCCCTTTCATGTCCTGGAGGCAGGGACAAAGAACTTTGTGGTGGACATGGGGGGTAAACGGGTCCGGGTTTCACTGGACCGCCTGAAGCCGGCCCACACCATGCCGGAGCAGCCGGTGGAGGTGGCACAACCCCCAAGACGTGGGCGCCCCCCCAAGTCGTCAGCTGCCACAGCGCCTGCACCTACAGTGACCCCGGTGCCGGTACCTGCACCTCCTCCTGTGGTGGTGCAACGCAGCCGATATGGTCGGCTGTGCAGACCACCCAAGTGGGACTAAAAAAAAAAAAAAAAAAAATACAAATTCTTGTAGTACCATTCTGATTGTTCGGGGGGGGCCTGTGTGGTGTGCACCTGAGGGGGAGGTTCTCCCAAGCAGAATGGAGTGGGTGTGTCGGTCACGTGGTGTGGTGTTGTTAGTGGGCGGTGTTTATAAGGGGTAGTGCGGTGACACTGGGGGTTGGTTATCTGACAGGTGAACTGTCAGACGGTTGGAGAAAATAAAGAAAAAGCGACTCGACTCCTTCGTCCGTCTCCTCATTCTCCGCCTCCACAATATCATATATGGTCAAATAATGCCTGGTTTAGCCACTGAGCGAAGAGAGCTTGTTGAAGGCAGAACTAAATCTAAATGAAGACACAGAGTAATGATCAAATGGCTGCAGGAGAAAAAGCTGGGAAGAAGATGAATGCCTGCCAAAAATGCAAACACAAGATAAAGTTAAAGGAAAGTGTGAGTTAATATATTAGTTAAGTATATTATGACGTTATTCTAAAGTTGCAACTATTCCTCATTTACCAACAGTTAGTAAATGAGGAATAGTTGCAACTTTAGAATAACGTCCTAATAATGTATATAAAGTATTAACTGATACTTAACAAGTCATTAGTAAGTAGTTTACTAATGGCTTATTCATGATTTATTACTAGTTTATAAGGTATAGTTATAAATCATTAACATACAGTTAACATGTAATTTTGGGGAATACAGCTTTAAATGATCTATTACCAATCTATAAGGCAGTTATAAATCCTTAATAAACTGTTGGCAAATATTCAACAAGCAATGTATAACTCATTAACTAATGGCTATTAATGGTTTATTAACTACTTATAACGGATAGTTATTATAAAGTGTTACCAGTTAATCCTGAAGTTACCTGGATAAGAGGAAACCAGAGTTAACCCTGAAGTTACCTGGATAAGAGGAAACCAGAGTTAATCCTGAAGTTACCTAGATCAGAGGAAACCAGAGTTAATCCTGAAGTTACCTGGATAAGAGGAAACCAGAGTTAATCCTGAAGTTACCTGGATCAGAGGAAACCAGAGTTAATCCTGAAGTTACCTGGATAAGAGGAAACCAGAGTTAATGCTGAAGTTACCTGGATAAGAGGAAACCAGAGTTAATCCTGAAGTTACCTGGACCAGAGGAAACCAGAGTTAATCCTGAAGTTACCTGGATCAGAGGAAACCAGAGTTAATCCTGAAGTTACCTGGATCAGAGGAAACCAGAGTTAATCCTGAAGTTACCTGGATAAGAGGAAACCAGAGTTAATCCTGAAGTTACCTGGATAAGAGGAAACCAGAGTTAATCCTGAAGTTACCTGGATAAGAGGAAACCAGAGTTAATGCTGAAGTTACCTGGATAAGAGGAAACCAGAGTTAATCCGGAAGTTACCTGGATAAGAGGAAACCAGAGTTAATGCTGAAGTTACCTGGATAAGAGGAAACCAGAGTTAATCCTGAAGTTACCTGGATAAGAGGAAACCAGAGTTAATCCTGAAGTTACCTGGATCAGAGGAAACCAGAGTTAATCCTGAAGTTACCTGGACCAGAGGAAACCAGAGTTAATCCTGAAGTTACCTGGATCAGAGGAAACCAGAGTTAATGCTGAAGTTACCTGGATAAGAGGAAACCAGAGTTAATCCTGAAGTTACCTGGACCAGAGGAAACCAGAGTTAATCCTGAAGTTACCTGGATCAGAGGAAACCAGAGTTAATCCTGAAGTTACCTGGATAAGAGGAAACCAGAGTTAATCCTGAAGTTACCTGGATAAGAGGAAACCAGAGTTAATCCTGAAGTTACCTGGACCAGAGGAAACCAGAGTTAATCCTGAAGTTACCTGGACCAGAGGAAACCAGAGTTAATCCTGAAGTTACCTGGACCAGAGGAAACCAGAGTTAATCCTGAAGTTACCTGGATAAGAGAAAACCAGAGTTAATCCTGAAGTTACCTGGATAAGAGGAAACCAGAGTTAATGCTGAAGTTACCTGGATAAGAGGAAACCAGAGTTAATCCTGAAGTTACCTGGATAAGAGGAAACCAGAGTTAATGCTGAAGTTACCTGGATAAGAGGAAACCAGAGTTAATCCTGAAGTTACCTGGATAAGAGGAAACCAGAGTTAATGCTGAAGTTACCTGGATAAGAGGAAACCAGAGTTAATCCTGAAGTTACCTGGATAAGAGGAAACCAGAGTTAATCCTGAAGTTACCTGGATCAGAGGAAACCAGAGTTAATCCTGAAGTTACCTGGACCAGAGGAAACCAGAGTTAATCCTGAAGTTACCTGGATCAGAGGAAACCAGAGTTAATGCTGAAGTTACCTGGATAAGAGGAAACCAGAGTTAATCCTGAAGTTACCTGGACCAGAGGAAACCAGAGTTAATCCTGAAGTTACCTGGATCAGAGGAAACCAGAGTTAATCCTGAAGTTACCTGGATAAGAGGAAACCAGAGTTAATCCTGAAGTTACCTGGATAAGAGGAAACCAGAGTTAATCCTGAAGTTACCTGGACCAGAGGAAACCAGAGTTAATCCTGAAGTTACCTGGACCAGAGGAAACCAGAGTTAATCCTGAAGTTACCTGGACCAGAGGAAACCAGAGTTAATCCTGAAGTTACCTGGATAAGAGAAAACCAGAGTTAATCCTGAAGTTACCTGGATAAGAGGAAACCAGAGTTAATCCTGAAGTTACCTGGATCAGAGGAAACCAGAGTTAATGCTGAAGTTACCTGGATAAGAGAAAACCAGAGTTAATCCTGAAGTTACCTGGATAAGAGAAAAACACATGGAAGGGTTGCAGTCTAATCCCACCAACCCCTCAACATCAACAGTTTAGAAATAAACATGTAATTCCTTCAACAACAACAATAAAGGTCATGAGACTGAGGGCCACTCACTCTGTTGTGTCTCTGTGATGAATAAAAGGTGGTGCATAACTCAGACACCACATCATCATCCTCACCATCCTCCTTCTCATCACCATCATCGTCATCCTTATAATCCTCTTCATCGTCATCATCTTCATCCTTATCATCATCCCCCTCCTCGTATCACCATCCTCCTCCTACTCCTCTTCATCATCATGATTGTCACTGTCCTCTTCCTAATCATCACTATCCCCATCATCATCATCACTGTCCTCCTCATCCTCATCATCATCACTATCCTCCTCATCATCACTATCCTCATCATCATCATCACTGTCCTCCTCATCCTCATCATCATCACTATCCTCCTCATCATCACTATCCTCATCATTACCCTCCTCATCATCATCATCACTATCCTCCTCATCATCATCACTATTCTCCTCATCCTCATCACTATCCTTCCCATCTTCATCATCATCACTATTCTCCTCATCATCATCACTATCCTCCTCGTCCTCATCACTATCCTCCTCATTATCCTCATCCTCATCATCACTATCCTCCTACTCCTCACTATCCTCCTCATCTTCATCACTATCCTTCTCATCTTCATCATCATCACTATTCTCCTCATCATCATCACTATCCTCCTCATCCTCATCACTATCCTCCTCATCCTCATCACTATCCTCATCATCATCATCATCACTATCCTCCTCCTCCTCACTATCCTCCTCATCCTCCTCACTATCCTCCTCCTCATCATAACTATCATAATCACTATCCTCTTCATCCTCATCACTATCCTCCTCATCCTCAACACTATCCTCCTCCTCATCATAACTACCATCACTATCCTCCTCATCTTCATCATCATCCTCCTCATTTTCATCATCACCACCATCCTCCTCATCCTCATCACTATCCTCCTCCTCATCATAACTATCATCATCACTATCCTCCTCATCTTCATCATCATCATCATCATCATCATCATCATC
Source organism: Blennius ocellaris (assembly GCF_963422515.1). Taxonomy (NCBI): domain Eukaryota; kingdom Metazoa; phylum Chordata; class Actinopteri; order Blenniiformes; family Blenniidae; genus Blennius; species Blennius ocellaris. The sequence continues at coordinate 259,607 of NC_137662.1, read as the reverse complement.
ACCCTCCTCCTTTTCATCGTCATCATCACTCTCGTCCTCCTCCTCCTCCTCCTCCTCTTCATCATCCTCATCATCGTCACTCCTCCTGCTCCTCCTCCTCCAGTTCCAGCGGTACAGGGAGGGGCCGGCCCGGGACGCACGGAGAGCAGCTGCAGCAACGACAGCAGCAGTCAGTGCGGGGCTCCACATCTTCCTCCTCCTCCTCCTCCTCCTCCTCCTCCTCCTGCACTAACCTCCATTCTCCACGTGCTGTCCTGGCGCCTCCTGCCTGGAAGCAGAGGCACACAGTGAGGCGCACGGCGGCGCAGTGAGCGGCTGCTCCTGGATGTTTCGACCCTCTTCCTGCGCTCGCGGTTACCGGTAAGGCAGGAAGATTGCTTGGTGTGGCTGCATCGGAGAGAAGGCTCGGGAGGAGGTGAAACTGCGAGAGAGGATGACTGAGAAAGACACGGCCACGGACAATCTCATCACAGGTGGGTCCTGCTGGAGTTCTCAGCTCGACTTGTAATCAATGCGCGGCGCTCACGTCCGCAGTGTCCGCGGGTGGGACGCCGCTCCGCGTCACGGTCGGCCGGGTTAAAGTGCATCTGGGGGCTCGGATCGGCTGCATGATGGTGGGTTTGGGTGTAAATCAATGGGCAGCGGCTCCGCACGGACAGAACGGAGGCAGTGTGACGGCTGGAGCCGCAGTGCAGAGCTTCCAGCCGGGCCGGCCTGCACGCAGCGGCAAGCCCCTCCGGAACATGGCGACACCAAAAGTTTTATTACCCAGCCTGAGCTGTGTGCCCCGACTGAGGTGCAAGGCCCGGCGCAAGGCCCGGCCCCCCCGGAGCAGTGAGGCAATGCAGCAAAAAGTCTGCACCGCCGCGTCCTCAGGTAGCGCAGCGCCCCCCCCCCCCCCCCCCACCACACCACACCACACCTCCTCCTTCTCTTCCTCCTGCTCCTCCTCTTCCTCTTGCTTCTCCTCTTTCTCCCGCTTCTCCTCTTCCTCTTTCTCCTCTTCCTCCTCCTCTTCCTCCTCCTTCTGTTCCCCTCCTTGTCTTCCTCCTGCTCCTCCTGTTCCTCTTCCTCCTGCTCCTCCTCTTCCTCTTGCTTCTCCTCTTTCTCCCGCTTCTCCTCTTCCTCTTTCTCCTCTTCCTCCTCCTCTTCCTCCTCCTTCTGTTCCCCTCCTTGTCTTCCTCCTGCTCCTCCTGTTCCTCTTCCTCCTGCTCCTCTGCTTCCTGTTCCTCCAGTTCCTCCTCCTCTTCCTCCTCCTGTTCCTCCTCCCCCTCCATCTGCTGCTCCTCTTCCTCCATCCCTGCTCATGAAAAGCACCACTCATGATGTGCTGCTGTAGAAAAGCTCAGTTCTAAAGGGGGGTTGATGATATATTTTTATGATATTTGACCTGATGAGAAACTGTCCATCAGTAATACTTGGTACCTTTTTCAGGCTCAGAATATCATGAGCTCATCCTCTCCAATCTGACCACACCTGTGAAAATAAAGCCTAATAACCTCAACATAGCTTCAGACATTTTTCTTACTTAAGCGCCTCCGAGAAACATGTAATGTACATTTTACAGGATCAGACTGTCCACAGACAGAGGATCAGTGTCCACAGACAGAGGATCAGAGTGTCCACAGACAGAGGATCAGTGTCCACAGACAGAGGATCAGAGTGTCCACAGACAGGATCAGAGTGTCCACAGACAGAGGATCAGAGTGTCCACAGACAGAGGATCAGAGTGTCCACAGACAGAGGATCAGTGTCCACAGACAGAGGATCAGAGTGTCCACAGACAGGATCAGAGTGTCCACAGACAGAGGATCAGAGTGTCCACAGACAGGATCAGCATGTCCACAGACAGAGGATCAGACTGTCCACAGACAGAGGATCAGAGTGTCCACAGACAGAGGATCAGACTGTCCACAGACAGAGGATCAGAGTGTCCACAGACAGAGGATCAGACTGTCCACAGACAGAGGATCAGAGTGTCCACAGACAGAGGATCAGAGTGTCCACAGACAGGATCAGAGTGTCCACAGACAGAGGATCAGAGTGTCCACAGACAGAGGATCAGAGTGTCCACAGACAGGATCAGAGTGTCCACAGACAGGATCAGAGTGTCCACAGACAGAGGATCAGAGTGTCCACAGACAGAGGATCAGAGTGTCCACAGACAGAGGATCAGAGTGTCCACAGACAGAGGATCAGAGGATCAGAGTGTCCACAGACAGAGCATCAGTGTCCACAGACAGAGGATCAGAGTGTCCACAGACAGAGCATCAGTGTCCACAGACAGGATCAGAGTGTCCACAGACAGAAGATCAGACTGTCCACAGACAGGATCAGAGTGTCCACAGACAGAGGATCAGAGTGTCCACAGACAGGATCAGAGTGTCCACAGACAGAGGATCAGAGTGTCCACAGACAGGATCAGACTGTCCACAGACAGAGGATCAGAGTGTCCACAGACAGGATCAGAGTGTCCACAGACAGAGGATCAGAGTGTCCACAGACAGGATCAGAGTGTCCACAGACAGAGGATCAGAGTGTCCACAGACAGGATCAGACTGTCCACAGACAGAGGATCAGAGTGTCCACAGACAGGATCAGAGTGTCCACAGACAGAGGATCAGAGTGTCCACAGACAGGATCAGAGTGTCCACAGACAGAGGATCAGAGTGTCCACAGACAGGATCAGAGTGTCCACAGACAGAGGATCAGAGTGTCCACAGACAGAGGATCAGAGTGTCCACAGACAGGATCAGAGTGTCCACAGACAGGATCAGAGTGTCCACAGACAGAGGATCAGAGTGTCCACAGACAGAGGATCAGAGTGTCCACAGACAGGATCAGAGTGTCCACAGACAGAGGATCAGAGTGTCCACAGACAGAGGATCAGAGTGTCCACAGACAGAGGATCAGAGGATCAGAGTGTCCACAGACAGAGCATCAGTGTCCACAGACAGGATCAGAGTGTGCACAGACAGAGGATCAGAGGATCAGAGTGTCCACAGACAGAGGATGCTAAAACTGCTAAAATGTGTCCTCTACAGTTACCAGCAGCTCAGCAGGACTTGCAATGCATGCTGAGAACAAGGACTCAGTACATCAGGGTTAATCTGCTCTTGGTGTTTGAAGATATGGTCACAAAGTGTCTGTCATTCAAACATGCAGGTTGTTGTTGTGTCGCTGGGTTGGTCCAGTGAGGGAAGCCAGCGCTTTACACCTGATGGTTGAGTGTCGTGTGTTTGAGCAGCGCTTTAGAGGAGGCCGCCTGAGCTCACCTCTCCGTGGGCCTGGCAGGTCTTCAAGGCTTATGTAATGGACCTGACTGCACCCTCATGGTGACCCTCAGAGAGGAGCTGACTCAGCACAAATTACAACTGAAAAAGAATCCTCCAATCAGCAGGGTTACATACACAGAACGCTGTAATCAAAAAGGGTAAAACACACTTGATTACTTATGTCTGAGTCACATCAGCACACATGAACGTTAATACATCCCAGAAACAAAATAAATGAGAAAAAGTACTAATGAAGGCTGAAAAGAACCTGAGAAGAATGAGATGAGGATAAACAGAGAGATGAGAGTCAGCACTCAGCACAGTGAGAACACTAATTCAATTTTCAATTCAATTCAATTCAAATTCAAATTTATGAAGCACCAAATATTACACAGTCATTTGAAGGCAGTGTCACAGAGGAAAGCCAGCATTCCACAGAAAGAAGACAGACCCACTCCCAACACTAATGTTGGCAGCCACATATAAAAGCAGGGTGTAAACACACACATGGACGTGTGTCGCTGTGTGTTGGTCCGGTGGGGGGACCTGGAGAAGCCCCACATCCGTCTGGAGTACTTCATGACTCAGCAGGAAATCTGTATGCTCTCCTGATGTTTTGTCTTTTCTTCTGGTCATGTGCTCATCACTCACATCTTTGCTGTCGTTTCCGATTTACCTGCTGAAAATAAACCCATCCTTGACTCCTGTAGATCAGTTCTCAACGTGAGGAGGAATTATTAGTTCGTCAAGTGTTTTATTGATTCAGCCTGTCAGTGATAAATCAATGGACACGCACTCAAATACAGCAGACAGAAGTGGATCTACTCATATCTAAGGAGACATGTCAGGAAAGGAGACTACAGGAGGAAGTGCTTCCTCTCATCATGCCATGTGCCATTGTTTACATTCTATCTGTCACTACATTATGGAGAAACGCGGTTCAACCAAACCAATAAGAAGCAGAATGTGACCCAGAAGGAGAAGCTCCTGAACAAGTTGTGACTCTGCTGCTGCAGCAGGACGTTTCAGAATGTTAGTAAAACATATTGTGTCTCAATATGTTCATCAGCTGCTCTGGAGATTTTCTTTACAAAGAAATGTGTGTTATAACAGTAAATAAATGACTATTCAGACGAGCCTGAGTGACTGTGACCTTATCTAACTATGTGCATGTCACACTGAGATCTGATCGTTTAATGATCCTCTACTAATGATCATAACTAGTAGCAGACAGGAAAATATCCTGAACCTCCATTTAGTCATAGAAATATAGAACAAGATCACCTCAACATTATCAAGCCCATACACAAGTTTATCCTCCAGGTAGTAACTTTACCCTCCAGGTAGTAACTTTACCCTCCAGGTAGTAACTTTACCCTCCAGGTAATAACTTTACCCTCCTGGTAGTAACTTTACCCTTCTGGTGGTAACTTTACCCCCAAGGTAGTAACTTTACCCTCCAGGTAGTAACTTTACCCTCCTGGTAGTAACTTTACCCTCCTGGTGGTAACTTTACCCTCCAGGTAGTAACTTTACCCTCCTGGTAGTAACTTTACCCTCCTGGTGGTAACTTTACCCTCCTGGTAGTAACTTTACCCTCCAGGTAATAACTTTACCCTCCAGGTAGTAACTTTACCCTCCAGGTAATAACTTTACCCTCCTGGTAGTAACTTTACCCTCCAGGTAGTAACTTTACCCTCCAGGTAATAACTTTACCCTCCAGGTAGTAACTTTACCCTCCAGGTAGTAACTTTACCCTTCTGGTGGTAACTTTACCCTCCAGGTAGTAACTTTACCCTTCTGGTGGTAACTTTACCCTTCTGGTGGTAACTTTACCCTCCAGGTAGTAACTTTACCCTCCAGGTAGTAACTTTACCCTTCTGGTGGTAACTTTACCCTCCTGGTAGTAACTTTACCCTTCTGGTGGTAACTTTACCCTCCAGGTAGTAACTTTACCCTTCTGGTGGTAACTTTACCCTCCTGGTAGTAACTTTACCCTTCTGGTGGTAACTTTACCCCCAAGGTAGTAACTTTACCCTCCAGGTAGTAACTTTACCCTCCTGGTAGTAACTTTACCCTCCTGGTGGTAACTTTACCCTCCAGGTAGTAACTTTACCCTCCTGGTAGTAACTTTACCCTCCAGGTAATAACTTTACCCTCCAGGTAGTAACTTTACCCTTCTGGTGGTAACTTTACCCTCCAGGTAGTAACTTTACCCTTCTGGTGGTAACTTTACCCTTCTGGTGGTAACTTTACCCTCCAGGTAGTAACTTTACCCTCCAGGTAGTAACTTTACCCTTCTGGTGGTAACTTTACCCTCCTGGTAGTAACTTTACCCTTCTGGTGGTAACTTTACCCTCCAGGTAGTAACTTTACCCTTCTGGTGGTAACTTTACCCTTCTGGTGGTAACTTTACCCTCCAGGTAGTAACTTTACCCTTCTGGTGGTAACTTTACCCTCCAGGTAGTAACTTTACCCTTCTGGTGGTAACTTTACCCTTCTGGTGGTAACTTTACCCTCCAGGTAGTAACTTTACCCTTCTGGTGGTAACTTTACCCTCCAGGTAGTAACTTTACCCTTCTGGTGGTAACTTTACCCTCCAGGTAGTAACTTTACCCTTCTGGTAGTAACTTTACCCTCCAGGTAGTAACTTTACCCTTCTGGTGGTAACTTTACCCTTCTGGTGGTAACTTTACCCTCCAGGTAGTAACTTTACCCTTCTGGTGGTAACTTTACCCTCCAGGTAGTAACTTTACCCTCCAGGTAGTAACTTTACCCTTCTGGTGGTAACTTTACCCTTCTGGTGGTAACTTTATCCTCCAGGTAGTAACTTTACCCTTCTGGTGGTAACTTTACCCTCCAGGTAATAACTTTACCCTCCAGGTAATAACTTTACCCTCCAGGTAGTAACTTTACCCTCCAGGTAGTAACTTTACCCTCCAGGTAATAACTTTACCCTCCAGGTAGTAACTTTACCCTCCAGGTAGTAACTTTTCCCTCCAGGTAGTAACTTTACCCTTCTGGTGGTAACTTTACCCTCCAGGTAGTAACTTTACCCTTCTGGTGGTAACTTTACCCTCCAGGTAGTAACTTTACCCTCCAGGTAGTAACTTTACCCTCCAGGTAGTAACTTTACCCTTCTGGTGGTAACTTTACCCTCCTGGTAGTAACTTTACCCTTCTGGTGGTAACTTTACCCTCCAGGTAGTAACTTTACCCTTCTGGTGGTAACTTTACCCTTCTGGTGGTAACTTTACCCTCCAGGTAGTAACTTTACCCTTCTGGTGGTAACTTTACCCTCCAGGTAGTAACTTTACCCTTCTGGTGGTAACTTTACCCTTCTGGTGGTAACTTTACCCTCCAGGTAGTAACTTTACCCTTCTGGTGGTAACTTTACCCTTCTGGTGGTAACTTTACCCTCCAGGTAGTAACTTTACCCTTCTGGTGGTAACTTTACCCTCCAGGTAGTAACTGTACCCTTCTGGTAGTAACTTTACCCTCCAGGTAGTAACTTTACCCTTCTGGTGGTAACTTTACCCTTCTGGTGGTAACTTTACCCTCCAGGTAGTAACTTTACCCTTCTGGTGGTAACTTTACCCTCCAGGTAGTAACTTTACCCTCCAGGTAGTAACTTTACCCTTCTGGTGGTAACTTTACCCTTCTGGTGGTAACTTTATCCTCCAGGTAGTAACTTTACCCTTCTGGTGGTAACTTTACCCTCCAGGTAGTAACTTTACCCTTCTGGTGGTAACTTTACCCTTCTGGTGGTAACTTTACCCTTCTGGTGGTAACTTTATCCTCCAGGTAGTAACTTTACCCTTCTGGTGGTAACTTTACCCTCCAGGTAGTAACTTTACCCTTCTGGTGGTAACTTTACCCTCCAGGTAGTAACTTTACTAGTAAGAGTAGTTTAAAACAGCATCCCAGCAGAGTGTTTCCTGAGTTGATATTTGTGAATGAAACAGTTGAAATGATGGCGCCCGTGGAGGTTGGCTGGATGTAAAATGGGATCCAGCTCATGCAGCATATCTGCGCAGGTGAGCAGTCCAGATGTGCTCTACCTATCCTCACCTGTCCAAGGTTCCCACTTCATTAATTTCAACAGTTGAATGCTTTTCTGCCTTTGGTCAAGACTTTAAGGGTCAAAAAGAAGTGATGGTGGTCATACTTAAGGTCTTTCACACAACTGACCACATTTAAAAACGCTGAAGCAGTATGTTTCCACAGTGATCTCCGAACCAGTTATTTATCTACTACCAATAACAGGTGTGTACACACAACAAGAAGTAAAGCTGCCTGCTCCTTGCTCTGTTTCTCCTCATGGTGTAGGTTTACTCAGTATTGTAAGAGATGAGTCTCCACGTATGCAGATGATGGTGTAGTAACTGGGCATCAGGGCGGAGTACCCTCACTGCAGTCTGTGTGTTTAAGAGTGACATGGTGGTTTAGTGGTTCATCTTAGACCTTGAAAACTTTGGTTTGATTCCGGGTTCTGGACTTTTTGTGTAAAGTTTTCACTTTTCTCCAGTTCCTATGTGACCTGACTAGTGTGACCTGACTAGTGTGACCTGACTAGTGTGACCTGACTAGTGTGACCTGACTAGTGTGACCTGATTAGTGTGACCGGACTAGTGTGACCGGACTAGTGTGACCTGATTAGTGTGACCGGACTAGTGTGACCTGACTAGTGTGACCTGACTAGTGTGACCCAGCGAGTGTGACCTGACTAATTTGACCTGGCTGTTGTAACCTGACTGGTTGACCTCACTGGTGTGACCTCACTGGTGTGACCGGACTGGTGTGACCTGACTAGTGTGACCGGACTGGTGTGACCTGACTAGTGTGACCGGACTAGTGTGACCGGACTAGTGTGGTCGGACTAGTGTGACCTGACTAGTGTGACCAGACTAGTGTGACCTGACTGGTGTGACCGGACTAGTGTGGTCGGACTAGTGTGACCGGACTGGTGTGACCTGACTAGTGTGACCGGACTAGTGTGACCTGACTAGTGTGACCGGACTGGTGTGACCTGACTAGTGTGACCTGACTAGTGTGACCGGACTGGTGTGACCGGACTAGTGTGGTCGGACTAGTGTGACCGGACTGGTGTGACCTGACTAGTGTGACCGGACTAGTGTGACCTGACTAGTGTGACCGGACTGGTGTGACCTGACTAGTGTGACCTGACTAGTGTGACCGGACTGGTGTGACCTGACTAGTGTGACCTGGCTGTTGTAACCTGACTGGTTGACCTGACTGGTGTGACCTGACTGGTGTGACCTGACTGGTGTGACCTGACTAGTGTGACCTGACTGGTGTGACCTGACTAGTGTGACCGGACTGGTGTGACCTGGCTGTTGTAACCTGACTGGTTGACCTGACTGGTGTGACCTGACTAGTGTGACCTGACTGGTGTGACCTGGCTGTTGTAACCTGACTGGTGTGACCTGACTGGTGTGACCTGACTGGTGTGACCTGACTGGTTGACCTGACTGGTGTGACCTGACTGCTGTGACCTGACTGCTGTGACCTGGCTGGTGTGACCTGGCTGGTGTGAACTGACTGGTGTGACCTGACTGGTGTGACCTGACTAGTGTGACCTGGCTGGTGTGACCTGACTAGTGTGACCTGACTGGTGTGACCTGACTAGTGTGACCTGACTAGTGTGACCTGACTGCTGTGACCTGACTGGTGTGACCTGGCTGGTGTGACCTGACTGGTGTGACCTTACTAGTGTGACCTGACTGGTTGACCTGACTAGTGTGACCTGACTGGTGTGAACTGACTGGTGTGACCTGACTAGTGTGACCTGACTAGTGTGACCTGACTGGTGTGACCTGGCTGGTGTGACCTGACTGGTGTGACCTTACTAGTGTGACCTGACTGGTTGACCTGACTAGTGTGACCTGACTAGTGTGACCTTACTGGTGTGACCTGACTGGTGTGACCGGACTAGTGTGACCTTACTGGTGTGACCTGACTAGTGTGACCTGACTAGTGTGACCCAGCGAGTGTGACCTGACTAATTTGACCTGGCTGTTGTAACCTGACTGGTTGACCTCACTGGTGTGACCTCACTGGTGTGACCGGACTGGTGTGACCTGACTAGTGTGACCGGACTGGTGTGACCTGACTAGTGTGACCGGACTAGTGTGACCGGACTAGTGTGGTCGGACTAGTGTGACCTGACTAGTGTGACCAGACTAGTGTGACCTGACTGGTGTGACCGGACTAGTGTGGTCGGACTAGTGTGACCGGACTGGTGTGACCTGACTAGTGTGACCGGACTAGTGTGACCTGACTAGTGTGACCGGACTGGTGTGACCTGACTAGTGTGACCTGACTAGTGTGACCGGACTGGTGTGACCGGACTAGTGTGGTCGGACTAGTGTGACCGGACTGGTGTGACCTGACTAGTGTGACCGGACTAGTGTGACCTGACTAGTGTGACCGGACTGGTGTGACCTGACTAGTGTGACCTGACTAGTGTGACCGGACTGGTGTGACCTGACTAGTGTGACCTGGCTGTTGTAACCTGACTGGTTGACCTGACTGGTGTGACCTGACTGGTGTGACCTGACTGGTGTGACCTGACTAGTGTGACCTGACTGGTGTGACCTGACTAGTGTGACCGGACTGGTGTGACCTGGCTGTTGTAACCTGACTGGTTGACCTGACTGGTGTGACCTGACTAGTGTGACCTGACTGGTGTGACCTGGCTGTTGTAACCTGACTGGTGTGACCTGACTGGTGTGACCTGACTGGTGTGACCTGACTGGTTGACCTGACTGGTGTGACCTGACTGCTGTGACCTGACTGCTGTGACCTGGCTGGTGTGACCTGGCTGGTGTGAACTGACTGGTGTGACCTGACTGGTGTGACCTGACTAGTGTGACCTGGCTGGTGTGACCTGACTAGTGTGACCTGACTGGTGTGACCTGACTAGTGTGACCTGACTAGTGTGACCTGACTGCTGTGACCTGACTGGTGTGACCTGGCTGGTGTGACCTGACTGGTGTGACCTTACTAGTGTGACCTGACTGGTTGACCTGACTAGTGTGACCTGACTGGTGTGAACTGACTGGTGTGACCTGACTAGTGTGACCTGACTAGTGTGACCTGACTGGTGTGACCTGGCTGGTGTGACCTGACTGGTGTGACCTTACTAGTGTGACCTGACTGGTTGACCTGACTAGTGTGACCTGACTAGTGTGACCTTACTGGTGTGACCTGACTGGTGTGACCGGACTAGTGTGACCTTACTGGTGTGACCTGACTAGTGTGACCTGACTGCTGTGACCTGACTGGTGTGACCTGACTGGTGTGACCTGACTAGTGTGACCTGACTGTTGTAACCTGACTGGTTGACCTGACTGGTGTGACCTGACTAGTGTGACCTGGCTGTTGTAACCTGACTGGTTGACCTGACTGGTGTGACCTGACTGGTGTGACCTGGCTGTTGTAACCTGACTGGTTGACCTGACTGGTGTGACCTGACTGGTGTGACCTGACTGGTGTGACCTGACTAGTGTGACCTGACTGTTGTAACCTGACTGGTTGACCTGACTGGTGTGACCTGACTAGTGTGACCTGACTGGTGTGACCTGGCTGTTGTAACCTGACTGGTTGACCTGACTAGTGTGACCTGACTGGTGTGACCTGACTAGTGTGACCTGACTGGTGTGACCTGGCTGTTGTAACCTGACTGGTTGACCTGACTGCTGTGACCTGACTGGTGTGACCTAACTGGTGTGACCTAACTGGTGTGACCTAACTGGTGTGACCTGGCTGGTGTGACCTGACTGCTGTGACCTGGCTGGTGTGACCTGGCTGGTGTGACCTGGCTGTTGTAACCTGACTGGTTGACCTCACTGCTGTGACCTGGCTGGTGTGACCTGGCTGTTGTAACCTGACTGGTTGACCTGACTGCTGTGACCTGACTGGTGTGACCTGACTGGTGTGACCTAACTGGTGTGACCTGGCTGGTGTGACCTGACTAGTGTGACCTGACTAGTGTGACCTGGCTGTTGTAGCCTGACTGGTTGACCTGACTGGTGTGACCTGACTGTTGTAACCTGGCTGGTGTGAACTGACTGGTGTGACCTGACTGGTGTGACCTGACTAGTGTGAACTGACTAGTGTGACCTGGCTGTTGTAACCTGACTGGTTGACCTGACTGCTGTGACCTGGCTGCTGTGAACTGACTGGTGTGACCTGACTAGTGTGACCTGACTGGTGTGAACTGACTGGTGTGACCTGACTAGTGTGACCTGGCTGTTGTAGCCTGACTGGTTGACCTGACTGGTGTGACCTGACTGTTGTAACCTGGCTGGTGTGAACTGACTGGTGTGACCTGACTGGTGTGACCTGACTAGTGTGAACTGACTAGTGTGACCTGGCTGTTGTAACCTGACTGGTTGACCTGACTGCTGTGACCTGGCTGCTGTGAACTGACTAGTGTGACCTGACTGGTGTGACCTGACTAGTGTGACCTGGCTGGTGTGAACTGACTGGTGTGACCTGACTAGTGTGACCTGGCTGGTGTGACCTGACTGGTGTGACCTGACTAGTGTGACCTGACTGGTGTGACCTGGCTGTTGTAACCTGACTGGTTGACCTGACTGCTGTGACCTGACTGGTGTGACCTAACTGGTGTGACCTAACTGGTGTGACCTAACTGGTGTGACCTGGCTGGTGTGACCTCACTGCTGTGACCTGACTGCTGTGACCTGGCTGGTGTGACCTGGCTGGTGTGACCTGGCTGTTGTAACCTGACTGGTTGACCTCACTGCTGTGACCTGGCTGGTGTGACCTGGCTGTTGTAACCTGACTGGTTGACCTGACTGCTGTGACCTGACTGGTGTGACCTGACTAGTGTGACCTGACTAGTGTGACCTGGCTGTTGTAGCCTGACTGGTTGACCTGACTGGTGTGACCTGACTGTTGTAACCTGGCTGGTGTGAACTGACTGGTGTGACCTGACTGGTGTGACCTGACTAGTGTGAACTGACTAGTGTGACCTGGCTGTTGTAACCTGACTGGTTGACCTGACTGCTGTGACCTGGCTGCTGTGAACTGACTGGTGTGACCTGACTAGTGTGACCTGACTGGTGTGAACTGACTGGTGTGACCTGACTAGTGTGACCTGGCTGGTGTGACCTGACTGGTGTGACCTGACTAGTGTGACCTGGCTGGTGTGACCTGACTGGTGTGACCTGACTAGTGTGACCTGACTGGTGTGACCTGACTAGTGTGACCTGGCTGGTGTGACCTGACTGGTGTAGCCTGACTAGTGTGACCTGACTAATGTGACCTGACTGGTGTGACCCAGCTATTGTAACGTGACTGGTGTGACCTGACTGGTGTGACCCAGCTATTGTAACGTGACTGGTGTGACCTGACTGGTGTGACCTGACTAGTGTGACCTGACTAGTGTGACCTGACTAATGTGACCTGACTGGTGTGACCCAGCTATTGTAACGTGACTGGTGTGACCTGACTGGTGTGACCTGACTAGTGTGACCTGACTAGTGTGACCTGACTGGTTGACCTGACTGGTGTGGGTCCTCTGGTACTCAGGAGAGATAGAGGTGCAGCTGTTCTCCAACCAAGGACCTTCTCTCGCCGTCTGACCCGGCTGGAACAGACCAACACCCTCTTAGTGTTGTCCTTTATAGACTTGAACACAACTGCAGTTCAGTCTCAGGCAGCACACAGATGTTGTAGAATCCAGAGGTCAAAGACGTATCAACAACTGATACAAAGTCTGAAGATACTTGAGACACTATAACCGTGTGTGATCAGCAGCTGTTGTGATAATCCACTGAACATCTGGTTGCTTTAAGAAGCACTTCCTTGACAATGTAGTATTTTTTTTTTTTTTTCAAAGAAGGTTCAACAGGTGTTTTTTTTTATTTTTCATTATGCTGTGTCTGACCCTTCCAGAACAAACTGCTCAGACGCTGGTGCCTCAATGTGTTGTGAGCTGTCTGAGCCGACTCCCAGGATTCTGTCATGCCTCTGACATGAGCCATGTGGAGGACATGGTGGGGGGTGGGGTGGAGGAGACGGGGACAGAGAGGGTGGAGGGGACGGGGGAATGGAGACGGCCGGGAGGTGTTCTGCAGAGGAATGGGACTTCACAGGATGGGGGAGGTGCTCCCCACAGGACATCAGGAATGAGGGGGTTGGAGAGAGAGAGAGAGAGAGAGAGAGAGAGAGAGAGAGAGAGAGAGAGAGAGAGAGAGAGAGAGGAAATAGCAGTCTATTGGCAAACCAAACATAGTGAGGAAGTCTTATTGTGGCACATTTCAACATGGCTCTGCTGTCTGATCACATTCTCTACAAACAGCTCCGTGGTGGAAATGGACCATGTGGAGTATCACTCACATGGCAATGTGTTTCTTATGTTGCTGTGGCATGTCAACTATGTAAATAAACACTTTGCTTTTTGGTCAAAGAAGTAAATTCCCTTTCACTGCTGCTCTGAAGTTTGCACATAGCAGAGCTGTGCAGCAACACTCAATAACACTGCTGCCTAAATGAAAAAAACATTAGGGGCTTTTATTTCTTTTTTTTCATTTTACCTTCATTTTACCAGAAAACCCTCACCTTGAAGGTGTACAGGAGGATTTTCCCAACTTTTAGGAAAGAACCGCCCTCTCCACCTTTTGAAAAAATGCACATGCGCAACGCTGTACCTGCTCCCGAGACGGAACGCCTACTAGAACGTGTGCGAGAGACGTGACGAGCCCAGTTCTCCTCGTGCACGCTCTGTTTACAAGTCGGCGTCGCTCACCGTAATAACTACTGACGATGCAAATTACAAAATAAACTAATCAACCCTGGAAAGTTACAATATAGACGTAGATAATATTTACTGGAAGTGATTTGAAATGGATTTCTCCAAATAGAAGCCAAACTTTCCCTGTGGAGTAGAAACTTGGCGACTGAAGCGTCAGTGGGAAGCCCAACCTGGGCTTTCAGCGCCATCGTGGGAAACTATCTCCCAAAAACACTCTGGTCTTGTTTCTCTCTTCCGAAGCCTTTCTCTTCTTCTCATACACTTCCAAGACACGTTTTCTCTTGCGACCCTCTGCCATTTTCAAAGTACCCGGTGAGAACTGCGAGCTCGCTGAAGGCGTAGCTCACCATAGACACCTGGAAGCGCGCATGCGCAGAAAGTGAAAACTAATAGATCCACGCTACCTAGAGACGAGCACGTACGACGGCCTTACGTAATATATCACCAGAATGATTGACAGTTGGGAGGACCAATAGTCTTGATGATCCACCCGGAAGTATAACATCCTCCTGTACACCTTTAAATCTCTTTTTCAAGAGTGCCCTGGTCAAGACAAGCAGCAGTACATTAAGGTACATAAATCACGTAAAAAGCACAAGGAACAGCTGTGCAATATTCATGCTGTCAACTCAGCATCTTGATATGCCTCACCTGCCTCACTAACTCCTTTAGGAAGCCTCCTAACACCTTTCCTTAACCCCATGATGTCATCCAGGTGTTAATAGTCCATAAGTAAGGAGACAGGAGGTACATTTCAGACGTATCCTGCGAGTCGCACACTGAACTGTTAGCAGGTTTAAAAAGGTTAACTGGAGTCACAACACCTCTGGTTACATGATGTGAAGGGACTAAAGGGGGTGGGGCACTAAACCTTGAAGTATGTTAACCTATGTGTGCCTTTATTTTGTGTTTGATGAATGATATCATTACTATAATAATCAATTTTCTAATCAGTTACACCAAAGTATTACTATATCAATACCACAGAACCCACATGGCCAGCAAGGCCTCAGATGTAGCAGAGATGCTCTGAGAGTTGAAGGTTCAGCCCTGTGAACTGTTGGATTGTGGAGGTGAGGCAGCAGGATGATGAGGCACTATTCAACAGGAAGTAGAATATTCAGACACACACTCTGTGTCCACACCATGTGAGCTGTGAATACCTCCCAACTCTTCAATAATTCATTGGCTCTTTAAATATGCATACCCAGGCTAAGAAGAGCCAGCCTGCTGGAGGCCAGATGTGCTGCTGCTTGCAATGACGATGCGTTGACAGAGATGTGGACACAATAGTGATCTATTCTGGTGCGTTCTGCTTCAGGAGAGGTCTGCACTGCTTTGGCCCAATGACTGGAGTGTTTGGTGTTATCAGCTTTTCCAGTACTGACATACAGGAAGGAAATCTATTGTTCAGGAGAGAGTTCCTCTGAGTGGGACCTCTTCAGGAGTCGGTCACACATCATGTGTATTGTTCTGTAGCTACGTCTGTGTCGTTACTGTGGACAATGCATCGCTGGTGTCTTTTAAACCTTCTCGGCAGAAAGTCTCTTTCTGTTTGGATCATGTACTGCAAGATGGAAGTAAAGAGTTCAGTGGAGCTTGCACAGGTGACCTGATGACCATCATCGTACACAACGGTACGATGCTTCATGAGCACTGCAGACCACGATAATCTGACAAGACCTTGATGAGAGTGGAAATGTAATCATTGAATTCACTGTGGGAATGAAATTCAAGGTCAATTGGGGCGGAATGGCTCGCTTGGTAGAGCGGTTGTCTCCCAATCGGAAGGTTGCAGGTTTGGTTACCATCTCTGCCTGCCCACGTGCCAAAGTGTCCTTGGGCGAGACACTGAACCACGAACTGCCTGTGCAGTGTGAGAGTGAATAGTTGGTGGTGGTTGGAGGGACAAAATGGCAGTCTTACTTCCGTCAGTCTGCCCCTGGGCAGCTGTGGCTACAGACGTAGTTCACCACCATCCAGCATGGAGTGAAATAATAATGCAATGTAAAGCGTCTTTGAGTGCCAAGAAAAGTGCTATATAAAACTAATGCATTATTATTGTTGTTAAATTGAGACGTGTACGATGTTGGTGTCTTGTTTCTCTTCTTGGACCCATTTTTAAGCAGACAGCTTTTTCCTTTAGTCTCGTGTGTGTGTGTGTGTGTGTGTGTGTGTGTGTGTGTGTGTGTGTGTGTGTGTGTGTGTGTGTGTGTGTGTGTGTGTGTGTGTGTGTGTGTGTGTGTGTGTGTGTGTGTGTGTGTGTGTGTGTGTGTGTGTGTGTGTGTGTGCAGTTGATATCAGTCACATCTCACTCTTTAAAGAGTGTGTGGGCTGTGGAAGGTTTCCATGTTGGTCCATGATTGAGGCTGCACTGTGTGGAGGTCTGTCTCACTGCTTCACTCGCCACAGAACTCGTCTGTCAGGATTCAGTGATTGGGACTGAGACTGACTTCTGCTTTCCGTCCGCTCAGCACAATCTGTTCAGGTATAGGTTTATTGACGGTCACGACTCTGCCTCAGCACTTTCAACACGCTGAAGGTCACAAAAGCTCTCCGTCAGGACCTGCCTGCACTGATCAGTGCTGAAACACCTGAGGCTGCAGTGTCAGGGATGCAAGACAGACATGAGCAACGCTACATACAGGTCTCTTGATTCAGGATAACAAATGAAGGATCCTCAGATATCTGGCAGGGAGAGGAAAGGACCGTCTTCATGTCAAAACACTGATCAGGGAAATACTTCTTGTTCTTCATCTGACAGCTCCCTTCAGGCATCACTACATCTTAACACATGTGTCCTTCTCACCCTGTCCCATAGAAGAAGAGGATGCGTACTGTACAGAGGAAACCCACATGGGGACAACATGCAAACTCCACAGAGGAAGTCCTGGCCGGTGTGACCATATACAATACTAGCATTTGAACCAGGACCTTCTCTTTATAACAGTAATCTGTGTCTCCACAGCCTGCATGAGCCCCCAGAAGGAGAAAGTGGTTTTTCTCCCTCACTTGCTCCGTCGTTTAGAATGTGTGCTGAAACAGTCCAATCAGACATTTTCTCTACATGAGGTCAACTGGGGAAACAAGCGCTGCCTCTGGCCCTGGATGTGGAGGCGGTGAATGACAGGTAGCAGATCTGAGCTCACCTACAAGGTGTGCAGAGGAACTTTTATAGAAAGTGACATCAGCCACGACTAGAAAAAGACTCTTGATAATCCACATGAAGCAGGAACTGGTCCTTTCTGTGTGACAGGAGTGGAGGTGACCCAGAGGTCAGAGGCTGGGGTTCTGAGGGTTGAACCCCCACAGCTGAGAGGCCACCACCGTGGCTCCCTGAAATGATTTCCCCAAGAGGGAGCAATAAAGAACACAGAGTCCCAAAACAGAACCCAATGACTTAACTTTTCAGCTGCACTTTTTGGTTTCATCCGTGAGCTGCAACAACCAAACAACGTGGTGAAATAAAGCCACGACGCTGTGTGTGTGCGTGTGTGTGTGCGTGTGTGTGTGCGTGTGTGTGTGTGTGTGTGTGCGTGTGTGTGTGTGTGCGTGTGTGTGTGCGTGTGTGTGTGTGTGTGTGTGTGTGTGTGTGTGTGTGTGTGTGTGTGTGTGTGTGTGTGTGGTGACTGCAGCTGTTGTCAGGCTGTTTTCCTGTATGGTGAGTCTGGGCTGGCAGCCAAGTAGATGTAGTGAGCCGGGACGGAATGGGAGGGGTCATGTCTCTCTCTCGCTCTCTCTCTCTCTCTCTCTCTCTCTCTCTCTCTCTCTCTCTCTCTCTCTCGCTCTCTCTCTCTCTCTCTCTCTCTCTCTCTCTCTCTCTCTCTCTGTCCCCTCTCTCTCAGTGAGCCCTCAGATGGAAGAAGAAATGCTGTTTTCTCTCCCAGCCCTCTTTTGGCTGCTGCTCTGATGAATGTGGCTCTTTGATGGCTGATTTTTTTTTGTGTTTGTGCTTCTCAGTCTTCTGCAGTGAATTTAATGAGGCTGTGATGGAGCTTTTGTGGGGAGCATTGGCTGCTTTGCTTTGTCTCTGTCTCTGCGCTGTGAACCTCACACATGACGGCATCAGGCTTTTCTATCAGCAGCCTTTAGAGCAAAATTTAAATACATACATACCAGAGCTGTCACTCGATTCAAACAAATTAACTAATTAATTGCACAATCAATTTTCTGTAATTAATTGCAATTAATTGCATTCTTTTTCTCCTGAAGACCAAAGCTTGTAATGGATATTTATTCAGGGAAAACTACGGAATTCGTGTCGACTAAACACACTGAGACTGTATTTAATTTATCTAAAAGACTATTTTTATAACATGCTTTTATCTTTGGGTGAAACAGTTTCTCTCTAACATTAGCAAAATAATAAAAACATAAATTAAATAACTAATAAACATCTAACATTAGGGAGACACCGATCCAGGTGTTTTCACTTCTCATCCCGATACCAGAATGTGGAGATCTGCTGATACTGATACTTTTCCAATATCAGAGCTGTTTGCTTTAATACCACCATTATCATCATTGTTGATTTTATATGAGGCTGTAATAAACTCCTCTCTACAGTAAAGTAATAAATGTAGGAATGTTTACATGTTTTCTCTCTACAGACCACTTGAGGTTAGTAGAAGGTGAGAAAAGGAAGCAGTACAAAGTATTTTAGTTCCATGTGGACAATGTGGGGGTCTGCATGACGTCATCATCTCATAATAAACTAGTTCTATCTTTAAAACCTCAGAATCATTTCATTAATCCCTGGAGAAATTCTTTATCAACGCAGCAGCAACACAATGTTTCCAGCTCTAAAGCAGCTCCAACCACTGGGACTATTTTCAGGGAGTTTAGCGTGGAGGAGGACGCAGCTTCACGGAGGAGTGAATCTCCTGCTGACAGCCTGGAGGAGCTGCTGCTCATTGTTCTGATGTCTGGAGTTTTACAACGCCGACATCTGGCAGCAGAGCCTCCACCTCACTGTCCCTTTACAAACATTCACGTTGATACTTGCGGTGTTATGAGTGTAAAATCCATCCAAACAGCGACATGTTGTTATGAAAAGTCGGTATAGCTTCCCTAGCATGATAAGCTGACTGCAAACTGTGGAATGAATTTCCTGACTCATTACTCTGCATCTCATTAAGACCAGCCTCCATTTAGGAAATCCAGTCCACATTTTGCCGCGAGCAGAGCAGTCGGTTTTCCTGAACGCTCCGATGAGCCGGCCCTTTAAATGTTGTCGCTGCTAGGAATTGTGGGGCAACATGACCTGGTCTCCTTTGCTAAAGGAAGCACCAATAGTTCCTATGCTAAAGGAGGCTCTAAAGGAAGCATCAATGTTTCCTAGGCTGAAGGAGGCTCTAAAGGAAGCATCAGTGGTTCCTAGGCTGAAGGAGGCTCTAAAGGAAGCATCAGTGGTTCCTATGTTAAAGGAGGTTCTAAAGGAAGCATCAGTGGTTCCTATGCTAAAGGAGGCTCTAAAGGAAGCATCAGTGGTCCCTTGGCTAAAGGAGGCTCTAAAGGAAGCATCAGTGTTTCCTATGCTAAAGGAGGCTCTAAAGGAAGCATCAGTGGTTCCTATGTTAAAGGAGGCTCTAAAGGAAGCATAAGTGTTTCCTAGGCTAAATGATGCTTCCTTTAGGAAGCATCAGTGGTTCCTAGGCTAAAGGAGGCTTTAAAGGAAGCATCAGTATTTCCTATGCTAAAGGAGGCTCTAAAGGAAGCATCAGTGTTTCCTATGTTAAAGGAGGCTCTAAAGGAAGCATCAGTGTTTCCTATGCTAAAGGAGGCTCTAAAGGAAGCATCAGTGTTTCCTATGCTAAAGGAGGTTCTAAAGGAAGCAACGAGCCTCCTTTTCTTTGCTTCTTGAGAATTCAGACAGTCCTTATCATGGCCGCTACACAAAACACTTCTGGGGTTAAAGGAAAGTCGATAGACACGGAGTGAGGAGGGACATTTTGGACAGACCCCATGGCTTACCACGAATCAGGAACACCACTGTGTTTATCTTCCTGCTGGTTTTGACTAAATCTGGTTTAATGGGTGCTCTTACAACACAAGCAACCCCCCAACACTCTGGCTGTGGTGGAATCAACTGTAGCTTTGGTCAAACATAGCAGCTCTCAGAAAACAATGAGAGTTGAAGCCAAACGGCACAGAAGCAGGTAGAACCAAAGATTCAGAGACCATTACACGATAGTCAGGAAAAGGCTTAATACACTTAACAAAGTAAGAATTACATTTGCACAAATGTGACTAAAACAACTAAAAAATGTCAAAGAAATGTAAAAGAGAAAGAAATGAAACTGCGAAAATGGCCATAAAGGACTTCATCATAATCATCATAATAATTATTTTAACACGAAAACTATCAACACTTAAAGTTTTTAATCACCCCCCACCAAAAAAAGTAAATCTAAACCGCAAAAACTGATAAAAAGTTTAAACACTTTAAATGGCTAAAAGAGCAAAGTGTAAAAATCGTAGGGATGAGCAGCTAAAGCAGCTGAACGTGTTTAAAAAGCTGAAAACAAAGTACCAGCGCCTCCTAGTTGTTCTTAATTGTTCTGAAACTACATGTGTGTCCACTGGGATGCCTTTGTTTTGAGGTTCTGTGTGGTTTGTGGTTCAGGATGATTTTCTTTGCTGTAAAGTGGTTAAAATTGTCCATTTTAGACGTGAAGGTTGCAGACTTGTGTTGGAGCAGGGACAGGGTCTGTGAGACCTGAAGCCCATTGGTGGACATTGGTTCCTCCGCCTGCAGGGGGTTTGGAAGAGGAATGTTTGGTTTTCTGTGTCGGGGTCCGTCATACTAAATTTCAATGTCAGTTCATCAGGAGGTGAGGAAGAACACACCAGATAAATCTGGATTAAAAACCAGGAAAGCAAGAAAACTCCCTTTGTTTCACACAAAATCAAGTTTAGAAATGATACCGATGTAAACCAGCCTTCAGCAAACATCCTGATGTTTCCTCCACTGCCTCCCCACAACTTTTATTTGTCAACTTTATTCTAAGACGTTTTCTCCCATTGTACCTTCTTGGATTTACAAGTTCAGTCCGATAACATCCTCCACCACCAAGTCCGACTCTATAGAGTTCGCTCATGACACCCATGAAACAGACAATCAAACAGTGTCTCCCTGCAGGCACAATAACACTTTCTACACACTTTCCACTGAAAACCAGGATCTGTGTGTCCAACCCTGACCTTCACCGTGACCTTCATCCTGACGTTCATCCTGACCTTCACTCTGACCTTCGCCGTGACCTTCACTCTGACCTTCATCCTGACCTTCACTCTGACCTTCGCCGTGACCTTCATCCTGACCTTCACTCTGACCTTCGCCGTGACCTTCATCCTGACCTTCACTCTGACCTTCACCGTGACCTTCACCCTGACCTTCACCCTGACCTTCATCCTGACGTTCATCCTGACCTTCACCGTGACCTTCATCCTGACCTTCACTCTGACCTTCACCATGACCTTCATCCTGACCTTCACTCTGACCTTCACTCTGACCTTCACCGTGACCTTCATCCTGACCTTCACTCTGACCTTCACCCTGACCTTCACTTTAACCCTAACCCTGTCATTCTTCACCTTGACACAGCCAGCGTCATTTGGACAGTCAATGTTCAGAGAAGCCGGCAGAAATAAAAGTGGACATGTTGCTCAAATCCTCTAAATATGTGTAGAATGTCCATCACTACTTGTCACCATATCACTTTGGCTAAATCACTGTATTTTTGTCAAACTAAAGTGAATTATCGTCTCGGGTACATGAGTCACAACTGATGTCTGGTTTTGTATTGAGCAACATGATTGGTCAGTTCATACCATGTGGTTTATAGGTTTTGAAAGACGGCCTCTGATTGGTTCTTAATTCTGACTCATCCTGATGAATTTAGAGGAATTTTGTTTCCAAGAAGTTGAGGAATTCTATCTGCAGAATCCACAGGTGCTTTTAACTCTATAGGCCTTTGATCTATCTAATCTTTCATTTCCAAAATGTCCAAGTATTGAGAGTGATGCTTGTTCCCTCAGCAGTGATTCAGCGTGACTGAGACGTTCTAAGGTCTTGGGACTGAGCTAGAGGAGGCCTGCAGAGAACTAAGAACTCATGAGAGGAGAAGAGGAACTAGTTCACACTTCAGAGCTGCTCAGTTTAGGCTGCAGAGAGAAGCAGCGTCAAACTACAGGGGGACAAACAGGTACATGGAGTGAAGTGAGTCTGTTAAGCCGCGGTTCTATTGAACTTTCTGTGCCAGGCGTTGAGGGGCGGGGCGGGTCTTCACGTGGTCCCACTGAAAAAATTGTGGATGGTATGGAAAAAACTGTAACCACCGGTTACATTTTCCATCATCCCTCTGTTGAGGTAGTGGGCACTGAGGAAGGGTCTCAGAAGGCGGAGCTACAACGCAGCCGTCTGCTGATTGGTCAGCAATGATCACCACTCTCGAATTACCCGCAATGTTTGAATATTTCATTGGCCGTAACCCTCCGCGGCTGCTTGCATACAGTGCTTTGCTCAGTGATTGTTTTGTGAACTGGGTTTATTGAAACATCGGCGTGACACAACATCGGGTCTTTCAACGAGGTACAGACGCTCCTCTCAGTAACAGGAGGCGGAGCTTCAGCCGGAGCTGGATGCTGATGTTCACAAGGATAAATTTAAGGTGTTTCACAGAACGAGTCGCACGGCCACGGTCGCGTCTGGCGGCCACTTCCATGTTCTATGCTCGATGCGTCTCCGAGACATTCACAACCCAGCCTACATTATAACCGTGCTTTCTGTGGTGGGACCGCGCGACAGAGTTATGTCTGGGTGGGCTTTACCATACTGTAGGCCCCCGCTCCACCCCGCCATGGACTGCACGGTGGAACTGCGGCTTTACAGGTATGGGTACTTATGGTATGGGTTTTTAAAAAGAAGAAGGAACATTTAAACCACAGGTCTCCAACTCTGGTCCTCCAGGGCCCCTGTCCTGAGAGGGTTTAGCTCCTCCCAGTTGTAACACACCTGGTTGTAATGAGGAGCTCATTATTGGGCTTTTTCACAACCTTGGTGATGACATCATCATTAGATTGAGGACCTCCAGGACCAGTGTTGGACACCCCTGATTTAAACAAAGCAAGAAAGGAAACGGGAGGCTTCCGTAAACATGTCAGGCACAATGTAGAATCAAGCCGTTGGGAATGATTCAGAATGAACCATTTAACGTAGATTTTATTCTAAATTAAATACATTTTCCCATCTTTACTTTACATTCTGAGCCACACAAGGCCGGGCGGCTCCATCTCACACACACACACACACACACACACACACACACACACACACACACACACACACACACACACACACACACACACACACACACACACACACACACACACACACACACACGCACGAGATTGAAGAAGACTTTCTGAGCCCATTCTGGGGATTTGAATGGACCTTTCATCTCTAAGCATGTAGCTGCAGAGCAAAGAGCCTCCGGTTAGTAAACCTGTAGTTTACGCCGCTCGGTGGGATTTCAGCCTTTATTCCTCGCTGTGTGAGGCTGAGTGTTGCGGACTCGGTCCACAACACCGCCGCTGTTCAGAGACTGAAGACTTTTCTTTTTGCACACAGGAAAACAATCGGCACAATGGAGAGAAAGGCTGAGTCAATCCAGCGTCACTTGAGAGATTAGTTATTACAAGATTACAATCACTCTACCTTTCAAATGGTGATTGGGTTTTTACGGCGCTTGTTGAGAATGAAAGTCCAGGGTGCGGAGGTGATTTTGGGAGTGGGCTACGGGGGCGGCAGAGAGGCGGCTAGATGGAGTCTAGCCACAGGTGGTCTGTAATTCTGCACCGTAATTGCCTGGCAAAGTGTATTATGGGTCTTCAGACCACTCATCCGCTCTGTAGGGGTGGACGAGAGAAAAGGGTGAGCCAGGCAGGAGAATAGGATGGATAACATGATGTCCCGTCGTGAGACAATTCTGCCAGACACTTACAGTACGTCCAGGGAGTATTATTATGATGTTTTCAAAGAACACTTTCAGTGAAGGCTATTAAGCCGTACTAATGAAAATGATGGTCACAAATGGGGAGACAGTCACCAATTCTACTGAAATGTCATTGTGTTTTAAAGCCAGGTGCAACGGAGGCTCTCCGCTCTCAGAGCGGGGAAGTCGTCAGTGTGCAGATCTGCAGGAGCTCGGGGGGTCAGGACGGGGCCCGGGGGCCTTTCCAGCCCCCACTGTGAGAGCTCCGCCTCACAACCGCTCCACACTTCATTTCACTCGGGGTAAAAAGCTCGTCACAGATCAAACTGTGAGCAGCAGTGACCTGCACCTCCACAGAGTCCCTCTCACAGATCAATACCAACCTCGCCGCCGCAGCTCCGGACTTTTTTTTACCTGCTGTCTGCTGAGTTGTCTCGGCTCAGAAGTGTCAGAACTGACAGGGACGGAGGGACGGACCCTCCCGTGAGCCACGTATCCCTCGAACACAGCATCACCCTGAGGAGGGGAGCCTCCCTCCGTCTCACCAGCTCACCCTAACCCTCACTTTACAGTAGTAACCTGAGTGAGACGTCAGCCGAGAGGACTTGACTCATGTGGTCTTCAGCGTGGACCACAACATCTCAATTAATAGTTCAAAAAGCTGCCCGAATTTGAAAAATTGTGAAATCCAGCATTTGGAAAGTCATCCAATTAATTAATCCAACAAATTCATCTCCCAGGTTGAATCCGGAGGCTCTCAGGGTTTGTGTGTGTGTGTGTGTGTGTGTGTGTGTGTGTGTGTGTGTGTGTGTGTGTGTGTGTGTGTGTGTGCGTGCGTGCGTGCGTGCGTGCGTGCGTGTGCCAGGTTGAGAGCAGTTGACTTTGATAGAGGGGAAGTTGGTCATTAAAGGATTGTTAGGATGAGACATGATAAAAAACTGTAAGTTCAGTTTTATGGTCGTCGTGGTTCCTGGTCAAAGTGACTGTGATTGGTGGAGAGCCGGTCCAGGTCAGAGCAGAGGAGAGGAGGATGGGTGTGAAAGAGCTACTTTGTTGTTTTTACTTACCTTTGGTGATGATGATGATGATGATGTTGATGATGATGATGATGATGGTGATGACGATGTTGATGATGTTGATGGTGATGTTGATGTTGATGTTGATGATGATGTTGATGTTGATGATGATTATGACGATGTTGATGGTGATGTTGATGTTGATGTTGATGTTGATGTTGATGTTGATGTTGATGATGATTATGACGATGTTGATGGTGATGTTGATGTTGATGATGATGATGGTGATGACGATGTTGATGATGATGTTGATGTTGATGTTGATGATGATGATGATGATGATGATGATGATGATGATGATGGTGATGACGATGTTGATGATGATTATGACGATGTTGATGGTGATGTTGATGTTGATGTTGATGATGATGATGGTGATGACGATGTTGATGGTGATGTTAATGTTGATGATGAGGATGATGATGATGATGATGATGATGATGATGGTGATGACGATGTTGATGATGATTATGACGATGTTGATGGTGATGTTAATGTTGATGATGAGGATGATGATGATGATGATGATGATGATGATGATGATGATGATGATGGTGACGATGTTGATGATGATTATGACGATGTTGACGGTGATGTTAATGTTGATGATGAGGATGATGATGATGATGATGATGGTGATGGTGATGACGATGTTGATGATGATTATGACGATGTTGATGGTGATGTTGATGTTGATGTTGATGTTGATGATGATGATGATGATGATGATGATGTTGATGTTGATGATGATGATGGTGATGACGATGTTGATGGTGATGACGATGTTGATGTTGATGTTGATGTTGATGTTGATGTTGATGGTGATGTTGATGTTGATGTTGATGATGATGATGATGATGGTGATGACGATGTTGATGGTGATGTTGATGTTGATGTTGATGTTGATGATGATGATGATGATGATGGTGATGGTGATGATGTAGCAGCCTGGTCCTGTCTGTGCCTCTGTCTCCGCCTACAGATGCGATGGCGAACCCGTCTCCAGCCAAGAGCCTGGGCGACCCGGGCATCACCCCGCTGTCTCCTTCTCACACACAGGTGACTCAGTCATTTCCTGCTTGTCTGCTCATTGTGTCTCGCTTGGTTTTTCAATCGACCTGCGTCCATTAGTGTTCCGCTCACACGAACATCCTGCTGCATGACGCCACATCACACTCCTGTCTGTGCTCTCTCTCTCGGAGAGGAGAGCGATGTGTGTTTAGGAGCCGTGCAGCGTCACAGCAGCTTCATGAGACTGCAGATAGAAGCAATACTGTTCCAGACGACATAATTACTATTTACACGCACACAACAGAAACATTTACGTTACTGTAACAGTAATAACTGCGTGTAATTAAATACATTTAGGATATTAACACGAGTATAAATAGTCAGTAGTCTCTCCACGAATGCTGGTGACTACAATTACCAGCAGGATGAACTATTCCACGTCTTCTTTCTGGATTGAATAGAAGCATTAAAGCTTCAGAGTGCTGCTGGAAACAGTGAAGCCTGGGAGGACTAGTTAGTTGAACCTGAGCCAGTTGTTCCTGGAGCAGCTGATCAGAGCAGGCAGTGATACGAGATCACCCCTCACACTGTCCTCTGCTCGGCCCTCAGAACGACTCGGACCAGGTGCCCTCCGGACCCTCCTATGTGGTGGTGGTGGCCATCGACTTCGGGACCACGTCCAGCGGTTATGCTTACGCCTTCACCAAGGAGCCGGAGTGCATTCACACCATGAGGTGTGTTGACGCCGCGGTGCAGACAGTGAGGAGTGTGTGGGAGCCGAGAAGGGCACGGCACACACTCCTCACACACACCTTTAGTGATGCTCCAGGAGCAGAATGAAAACCATGGATGGTTCATTTCATTTCATTTCACGAGTTGTTGTGTTGAGACACATTGTAAAGTGTGTTGTCTATTGACCTCGTGGGCGGGGCCAGGCCGTCTTTGAGACGGATCCCACTCACAGACCCACCACATGACGCTTCATCACATCGTCACCCTTCACACCACCTTTCAAGTGAAAACTCATCGTTTTGCATTTTGGTTTCAGAAAAGTTGCACATACAGCAATGACAGAAACACTGAATACGATGTCGTTGGCATTTTTGTCCACTAGTTGGTGCTGTTGATTGTTTTTATAATGAAACAGCAGAGATCAATGAGCTCCAGACATGAACACTGGTAGAACGTGGACATTCTAGTGGACAGACCACCAAGTTGGATTGTTATTATGGGGACTTTCAAAAAAAACCACCAAGTTGGATTGTTGTTACGGGGACTTTCAAAATAAAACTACCAAGTTGGATTGTTATTATGGCGGCTGTCAAAATAAAACTACCAAGTTGGGTTGTTATCATGGTGACTGTCAAAATAAAACTACCAAGTTGGGTTGTTATCATGGTGACTGTCAAAATAAAACTACTAAGGTGGGTTGTTATTATGGTGACTGTCAAAATAAAAGTAGCAAGTTGGGTTGTTATTATGGTGACTGTCAAAATAAAAGTACCAAGTTGGATTGTTATTTTGGCGGCTGTCAAAATAAAACTACCAAGTTGGGTTGTTATCATGGTGACTGTCAAAATAAAACTACTAAGGTGGGTTGTCATTATGGTGACTGTCAAAATAAAAGTAGCAAGTTGGGTTGTTATCTGGTGACTGTCAAAATAAAACTACCAAATTGGGTTGTTATCATGGTGACTGTCAAAATAAAAGTAGCAAGTTGGGTTGTTATCATGGTGACTGTCAAAATAAAACTACCAAGGTGGGTTGTTATTATGGTGACTGTCAAAATAAAAGTAGCAAGTTGGGTTGTTATTATGGTGACTGTCAAAATAAAACTACCAAGTTGGGTTGTTATCATGGTGACTGTCAAAATAAAAGTAGCAAGTTGGGTTGTTATCATGGTGACTGTCAAAATAAAACTACCAAGGTGGGTTGTTATTATGGTGACTGTCAAAATAAAAGTAGCAAGTTGGGTTGTTATTATGGTGACTGTCAAAATAAAACTACCAAGTTGGGAAACCAGGGCCAACGTTCCTTCAGGGACATATTGAGGCGGTTGCAGCTACAAGCCCTGGTACAGACAACCAGAGCCTCATGGTTGTCAGTCCTGGTACAGACGACCAGAGCCTCATGGTCGTCAACCCTGGTACAGACGACCTCATGGTTGTCAGTCAGTCAGTCAGTCAGAACAACAGTTACACATAATTCACAAACAGTTTCTTTATTTAGCCTGAATGCTTCCTTGCAGCCACAGAAAGCTTCTCCCACTGGTCCGTCCACAGTGAAATGAGTTCCTGTTCCATCAGGTGCTCTGGAGGGAGAGACGGTTCCAGGCCTCCTGAGGAACTGAGGTGGCAGTAATGGAGCAGCACAGTATTTCTAGACTAATGGAGGGCAGGGCAGGTATTATTAGCATGTGTGACGTGACCTCACTGGTATTTTCAGTGGAAATGAGAAGGTTTCAAACAAGATGAAAAGAAAGAGTCTTTAACTTGAGAAATCATTGTTCTGACATTTCATATTGATGTAAATCTCAGGAAAAGATTTCTTCCTTCTTGTGTTAAATGCTGACATGTCTCGCTAGGCGTTGGGAGGGTGGAGACCCCGGAGTGTCCAATCAGAAGACCCCCACCACCATCCTCCTGACTCCAGACAGGAAGTTCCACAGCTTCGGATATGCTGCTCGTGACTTCTACCATGACCTGGATCCCAGCGAGTCCAAGCAGTGGCTGTACCTGGAGAAGTTCAAGATGAAGCTCCACACCACGGCGGTAAGGCTGCCGCCGTTCTGACACCATGGTCCCTACCTGTAGGTGGCTGGGCTTCTGCCAGCAGGGGGCGCTGCGTCAGATTCACAGCTTACCAGATTTGATTAGAAACGTTTTCACACAAGTACACACTTTCAACTCAGTTCTGCTTTATCCATAGAGCACCACTCAGCCTTTTCTTCACTTAAAGAAACAATCGCCCTTGAGTAAGGAAGATAAAAGAAAACTCACAATCAGATGAAAACACAGTATCACAGCTCAGTTCAGGAGAAACATGAGGCATATTTTATCTCCAGAAGGGCTGGACTTCCAATTTAATAAAAATGTTTTTTGAAAAGCTCACAGTCACCTCTCATTTCTCTCATGCAGGATGTTCTCAGAGGCAGAACGACACTCCCATCAGTAATAATTAGCTAGCAAGGTCTCCCTGAGCGCTCCGCCAAGGGTTGTTGTCATTAGCTGTTCAGGTTTGCTTGTACGTAGGGATGCACCCTTACCGATACCAGTATCGGGTATCGAGTCCGATACTGCACTGAGTCCTCTCACCCCGATACATCCCTGTGAGTACCATGTGACGTCATGCGTCAGCAACGTCGCCCGCAAGTTTTCTAGAGAGCACGAGCAATGTCCGCGGTTTTGAGAGGCTTTCAAATTAATGAGGATGATAAACAACCTATAAACTACGTTCTCCTAGAATATCATGAGGAGGAAATACTTTGTATGACACCAGATCCTTCATTAGCAGATATTTGGACCAGCAGAAGTTACCAGACATCAATCAATAGTTTAAATGTTCAGCACGAAACGCTGAGCTATGCTGCATGCTACATGCTAAAAGGTTTCAGGGCCCACACACCAGCAATGCTACATGCTAAACATTGTTTAAGTCTAAATCTGACAGATCCTCTCTCATCACCAGCAGCTCAGTCCCTCAAGTCTGTAGTAGCATCGCGCTGAGCAGACAGAGATGCTATGCTATGCTATGCTATGCTATGCTATGCTATGCTATGCTATTCTATGCTATGCTATGCTATGCTACTGTTGAAACCCACCCTAGCCTGCTGGCTCCTCCCAGTCATTTGATTCTATACTTGGTTGTTTAAAAAGAGTCTCAAGATAGCGAGATACGTTTTACCATTTATTTAGCAAAGAAAGTAAAGATAGCCATACAGTATGTAATGCACGGCGCTGGACCCTGAACGTCTCAGCAGGAGTACGAGCAGAGTGTCCAACTTCAGTGGTTGGACAGTTTTCTTCTGGGCGGGGCCACACCCTGACAATACGTTGGGCTTCAGCACCATTGGTCAATTTGGTCATGGCGTCTGTTTCAAACCGAAATCAGACCTCTTTCATCAGTGTGTGTCATGAAAGCTGTATGTTGTTATCTGGAGTAGCTGAGTTCTAATCTGTTGTTCTACTATCATACGTCTGGCTGAGAGCAGAACAACCTGATCCAGAAATCAACGGTCTGAATGTCCTGGTTACAATCAACTGTCAGGTTGATGCACATAAACCCTGATCCTAGTATTGCTAATGTAATATCCTTCACTACGCTGCGCTACTGTAGACTGTGAGGCTGGTTGAGGTGATGTAGCCTTGACACAGAGGAGGTGGGAGTGACGTGGAGGTGACGTAGCATCAACACAGAGGTGGAGGTGGCATAGCATACACAGAGGAGGTGGAGGTGGCATATACCGTAGACACAGAGGAGGGGGAAGTGATGTAGCGTCGATACAGAGGAGGTGGTGGTGATGTAACGTCAACACGAAGGAGGTGGAGGTGACATCGCATAGATACAGAGGCTGGTGGAGGTGATGTAGCGTTGACACAGGAGGTGGAGGTGGCGTAGCATAGACACATAGGAGGTGGAGGTGACATAGTGTAGACACAGGCTGGTGGAGGTGATGTAGCGTCGACACAGGAGGTGGAGTTGGCGTAGCGTAGACACATAGGAGGTGGAGGTGGCATAGCGTAGACACATAGGAGGTGGGGGTGAAGTAGCATCGACAGGAGGTGGAGGTGACAGCGTAGACACAGAAGAGGTGGAGGTGATGTAGCCTCGACACAGGAGGTGGAGGTGACAGCGTAGACACAGAAGAGGTGGAGGTGATGTAGCCTCGTCACAGTGTAGGTGGAGGTGACGTAGCGTAGACAGAGGCTGGTGTCACTGATGAGTGATACTGTTTGTTGATGGGAAGATAAAACTACGAGACTGTATGATCACATGACTAACGTCAATGTTTCCTCCTCCAGAATCTGTCCATTAACACCGACCTGCACGCAGCCAATGGGAAGAGGGTGAAGGCTCTGGACATATTTGCATACGCGCTGGCTTTCTTCAAGGAGCAGGCACTGAAGGTACCATCCATCCTCCCCACCTCCCTGCTGATTTACACCTTCTCTTCTGGTTGTAATCTTTCAATATTCATCAAAAGCACCACTGGCTATTAAAACACGAAGCGTAGAAACCACGCGTCGTGACCACGGTAGCGTGAGCCCACGGTGTGTCACTGACTGGTGACACCCTCAATGTTGACTGCAGGAACTGAGCGATCAGACCGGCGGGGAGTTCGACAACGGCGATGTGAGATGGGTCATCACAGTTCCTGCCATCTGGAAAATGCCTGCCAAGCAGTTCATGAGGGAAGCCGCCTATAAGGTGGGAAAGGAAGTCCACTCACTCTGTTTCCAGACACCGGCCTTCGCTTCTCTCACACTTTCACAAACAAGTCAAACTGCTGCACAGACACTCACTATAGTGAAATACTGTAGGGATCAAACTCTACTGAGTCCTGAGCCCTGAAGTCATCCAGTAGAATCACTTCCAAGAGACTGACAAGTACCAATACTGGTATTAGTATTAGTATTAGTACTAGTACTAGTACCAATATTGGTATTAGAACTAGTACTATTACCAATACTGGTGTTAGTATTAGTATTAGTACAAGTACCAGTACCAATACTGGTATTAGAACGAGTACTATTACCAATACTGGTATTAGTATTAGTACCAGTACCAATACTGGTATTAGAACGAGTACTATTACCAATACTGGTATTAGTATTAGTATTAGTACAAGTACCAGTACCAATACTGGTATTAGAACTAGTACTAGTACCAATACTGGTATTAGAACTAGTACCAATACTGGTATGAGTACAAGTACCAATACTGTTGTTAGTACTCGTACCAGTACCAATACTGGTATTTGTATTAGAACTAGTACTAGTACCAATACTGGTATTCGTATTAGAACTGGTACTCGTACCAATACTGGTATTTGTATTAGTACTAGTACCAATACTGGTTTTAGTATGAGAACTGGTACTAGTACCAATACTGGTATTAGTACTAGTACTAGTATTAGTACTGGTATTAGTAATACAAATAATAGTTCTGTCTTCTACCTTTTAGTTTTTCTTCCCTCAGGGTCTTGAATAGCAGATGATGTTTGAAACTTTGAATGACGTGTTGACTTCATTCCAGTTATTATTGATCAAATCAATGACTTTTAATTTATAGAGTCATCAAATATAGCAGCAATGACTTTAGATGTGAACACAGAGCTCTGCTGCCACCGGCCAGTGAACTCGACACACCAGGAAGAGAAAAACCATTAAGCAGAATGCAACGTATGAAACAAACACATTAAAGCATAGGAGGTGGATAGACGTCAAAGTAGAATCACAAAGTACTGAAGTTAAGAAGTTATCCAGATAAAGAAGGTGTGGAGCCTGTGGTTCAACATGTGGTCTCGGTCCAGGAAGGTTACGGTGGAGGACTGCCTCTGTGGGGTTAGGGTCTCGGTCCAGGAAGGTTACGGTGGAGGACTGCCTCTGTGGGGTTAGGGTCTCGGTCCAGGAAGGTTACAGTGGAGGACTGCCTCTGTGGGGTTAGGGTCTCGGTCCAGGAAGGTTACAGTGGAGGACTGCCTCTGTGGGGTTAGGGTCTCGGTCCAGGAACGTTACAGTGGAGGACTGCCTCTGTGGGGTTAGGGTCTCGGTCCAGGAAGGTTACGGTGGAGGACTGCCTCTGTGGGGTTAGGGTCTCGGTCCAGGAAGGTTACGGTGGAGGACTGCCTCTGTGGGGTTCGGGTCTTCACCTTAAGAACATGTGATGGTGTGGTGCTGCAGGAGGTCAGGGTCAGTAGATTGAAGTGTGCTGTCTGTCCTGCTGCAGTCTGGTCTGGTGTCTCGGGAAATCCCAGAGCAGCTCATCATCGCCTTGGAGCCGGAGGCCGCCTCCATCTACTGCCGCAAGCTGCGCCTCCATCAGTTGGTGGACCTGGGAACCCCGCCCACCCAGAACGGCTTCAGCCCCACTGAGAACTTGGGCAGTGGAATGACTCCAGGTACCAAACAGTCAAAACTGTCAGCTAGCATGCTAACACGCTAACATGGCACTCTGCTCATGGATCAATGTCTTTTCTGTCCCTAGCATCTCCAGGCCATGGTAAACATGTCGTCCATACAAATACCACATGCATGAAGGACACAAAGATCAGTTTTCCACTTGCTTTGGCTGCTTCTCTCAGTTTCAGGTGTTGCTCACTGCATGACGGTGACATGATGAGTGTGAATTGTCTGTGTTGAGATCAGTCACGTCAGCTTGACTCTCCTTCAGTCTGATTTTAGAGAAGAACAGACTGAACCTCCAGCAGTCTGGAACCTGCTTCATTCACTGATCAGCTGAGGATGAAGTGACGCCTGAAGCAGCAAAAAGTCATGTCTCGTCCTCTTTCCTCCACTGAGTAACCATGAATGTCTGCAGAAACCAGGATCAACAGGACTCACCTCAGTCTCACTTCTGTCTTCTCTCACTCGTCCTTCACTTGCCTGCAGGCAGTTGGTCCATGTTGTTATTTCAAGCCATTGTTTCCCAGCACTTGGGGGCGCCCTCGTGCTGCTGCTGAACGAACCATCTATTTCAATCTGAGTTGATCCACAATCAATGTTTCAATGTCTTGATTGTTTCTTTTGTGCGTTTGAGTGATTTGATGTTGTAAACACGGAAAATGTTTTCTGAAAACACAAACCACTTCATTATATGTCAAAACTCACATCACGTCTTTTTATTGACGCTTCACTCACACTTCACTCATTATTGTTGTTGGCAAAAGGAACCTTTCTTTTCAGAACCATCGTTTATAACTTTATCTGTTGGAGGGTAAAAAGCAGCAGCTCTCATGTTAGGGTGGAGGTGAACTGTGGTGGAGGAACTCTGATGGTGTCAGGGTGGAGGTGAACTGTGGTGGAGGAACTGTGGTGGTGTCAGGGTGGAGGTGAACTGTGGTGGAGGACCTCTGGTGGTGTCAGGGTGGAGGTGAACTGTGGTGGAGGAACTCTGGTGGTGTCAGGGTGGAGGTGAACTGTGGTGGAGGAACTCTGGTGGTGTCAGGGTGGAGGTGAACTGTGGTGGAGGAACTCTGGTGGTGTCAGGGTGGAGGTGAACTGTGGTGGAGGAACTCTGGTGGTGTCAGGGTGAAGGTGAACTGTGGTGGAGGAACTGTGGTGGTGTCAGGGTGGAGGTGAACTGTGGTGGAGGACCTCTGGTGGTGTCAGGGTGGAGGTGAACTGTGGTGGAGGAACTCTGGTGGTGTCAGGGTGGAGGTGAACTGTGGTGGAGGAACTCTGGTGGTGTCAGGGTGGAGGTGAACTGTGGTGGAGGAACTCTGGTGGTGTCAGGGTGGAGGTGAACTGTGGTGGAGGAACTCTGGTGGTGTCAGGGTGGAGGTGAACTGGGGTGGAGGACCTCTGGTGGTGTCAGGGTGGAGGTGAACTGTGGTGGAGGAACTCTGGTGGTGTCAGGGTGGAGGTGAACTGTGGTGGAGGACCTCTGGTGGTGTCAGGGTGGAGGTGAACTGTGGTGGAGGACCTCTGGTGGTGTCAGGGTGGAGGTGAACTGTGGTGGAGGACCTCTGGTGGTGTCAGGGTGAAGGTGAACTGTGGTGGAGGACCTCTGGTGGTGTCAGGGTGGAGGTGAACTGTGGTGGAGGACCTCTGGTGGTGTCAGGGTGGAGGTGAACTGTGGTGGAGGACCTCTGGTGGTGTCAGGGTGGAGGTGAACTGTGGTGGAGGACCTCTGGTGGTGTCAGGGTGGAGGTGAACTGTGGTGGAGGAACTCTGATGGTGTCAGGGTGGAGGTGAACTGTGGTGGAGGACCTCTGGTGGTGTCAGGGTGGAGGTGAACTGTGGTGGAGGACCTCTGGTGGTGTCAGAGTGGAGGTGAACTGTGGTGGAGGAACTGATGGTGTCAGGAGGAGGAAGATGTGAGAACAGCTGGAGGATGTGAGAACAGCTGGATGATGTGAGAACAGCTGGAGGATGTGAGAACGGGTGGAGATGTGAGAACGGGAGGGTTTGACAGTGTTTCCCCCGATGTGTCTGAGGTGTTTCCAGCTGTGGGTGTAGCGGCTGGTTTTGTTTACACACACTGGGTGTGTGTAGAGCTGTTGGACTGGGTCATGTTCTACTGTAAGGTGCGTAGAGCTGTTGGACTGGGTCATGTTCTACTGTAAGGTGTGTCGAGCTGTTGGACTGGGTCATGTTCTACTGTAAGGTGTGTAGAGCTGTTGGACTGGGTCATGTTCTACTGTAAGGTGCGTAGAGCTGTTGGACTGGGTCATGTTCTACTGTAAGGTGTGTAGAGCTGTTGGACTGGGTCATGTTCTACTGTAAGGTGTGTAGAGCTGTTGGACTGGGTCATGTTCTACTGTAAGGTGTGTAGAGCTGTTGGACTGGGTCATGTTCTACTGTAAGGTGTGTAGAGCTGTTGGACTGGGTCATGTTCTACTGTAAGGTGTGTAGAGCTGTTGGACTGGGTCATGTTCTACTGTAAGGTGTGTAGAGCTGTTGGACTGGGTCATGTTCTACTGTAAGGTGTGTCGAGCTGTTGGACTGGGTCATGTTCTACTGTAAGGTGTGTAGAGCTGTTGGACTGGGTCATGTTCTACTGTAAGGTGTGTAGAGCAGTTGGACTGTGATGATGTGCAGGTCCAGTAGGACTGTAGTGACACTGCTTTTCCTCCAGACTAACCCTTCCAGTTGAGGTTTGATGTCCATGTGACGGCTGTGAAGCCCTCCACATGTTGATACAGCTGCCGCTGCTGCTTCCTGCACACCTCCACCTCCACCTCCACCTCCACCTCCGCCTCCACCTCACTCACTCATTCTCTCTCTGTTAACAAGCAGCTAAGGAGCATGCCCGACGCAACCGGCAGAGCCGCACCTTTTTGGTGGAAAATGTCGTAGGGGAGCTTTGGTCGGAGCTGGAAGAAGGTAGAGTCTGTCTCCTCTTTACTCACTTCTCTTCCTTCAGTCACTGCTGTTTGCTCTGCTGCCGCCTCACACACACACACACACACACACACACACACACACACACACACACACACACACACACACACACACACACACACACACACTAGAAGCAGACCCACTCTGGTCATCATTTCTCTTGAGGACAAAATGTGTGATGTGAAGAGAAGCCGAGTTCGTTTGTATTTGTTATCTTCTTCATGTTTTTATATTACATTTTCAAGACGTCCCTCATGGAGACATGGTGTTTGTGGGAGCTGCACTTTGACCCCAGTATATCACCACAAACCCTGAACTCCCCGAAACGCAGAGCAGTTTTCACCTCTAACAGATCTTATAATGTTGGCTTCTCCATTTAACATCTGGTGTCACGTATTCATTGTATTCCTCCGTAACGTGAACAGGTTTCACACATGCCAAACCATTTGTTCCCTCCATAGAGACCCTCACCACACATCACATGCACTTTGTCTCACCAGACAAGATTTTCAATTTTTAGTTCTGTGACGTAGTCACCAAACAAGCATCTGAAAATATAAAATACTTACTAATATAGTATTGACAAACTGGTAAAGTCAGTTTAACTGAAGCGGAAATGTTGTATGAAGAGTCGCCAGAGCAAATGTCTACATAACATTTATAGATCTGTTACATCTTGTTGTTTATGCTTGTGAACGCTTGTTCATTCAGTTTGGAGGGTGAACCTTGATAACAGAGAACATATAATGTACCACTATGGTACTACTGTGGTACTACCACGTAGAAACACTCCTCACTCAGTGGCGTTTGCTGTGATACACCACATTTGACTCCTGGCTCTGGTCACTTCACACCTCAAACAGATGAAGTTAATGTCACATCACATCTTATTCAGTTCAGATCAAAAGAGTTGATGTGAAAAAATGAATCATTGATCACCAACAACACAAAGAACTTTAGAGAACCAATAACTGACTGTTCCTGAGCAAAACTCCTGTGATACCAGGATCAATTCACCTGCAATCTGCAAAGAGTGATGAATGAAAGCCACTGAGACAAAGTGTCCTGTCCAGGAGAACCAGTCCTGTCCAGTAGAACCAGTCCTGTTGAGTTGAACCTAAAATGTAATGCATTCCAGTCTGACACTCATCCTATCTGCCTCTGACCAGTGCCATGGATAAATCTACATCTCCTCTGTTTTTCATTTGAAAATTAAATCAAAACTTTATTGAAAGGTGGTCCAGAGGTTACAGCGATAGGTGTAAAACATCTGTTGTGTTTTAAACAAGTTTATTAATTAGGAGAAATGGAAGGTTTGGTCTTGAAACTGTCATACATGTATAAAGTCTCATATGTCAGCCTCCCTGGAGTTTAATAGTGAACGTAGAAACATGAATTTATGGAACCACAACTTCTCCTGTCGTCATGGCGATGAATTCATATTCCAAAACAAAACACTCACAAGAGAAGCTCAGCCTCAAAACCGGTGGATGGAGACTCTAGACTAAAAGAAGAGCAGTGAGGAAGCTCTGCTGGAACCTTTCTGCTGGAATCAAGTGAAAGTGAGTCTGATTATATCACTCATGAATTAATATCATATAATCTCACCAAGTCAGCGTTAACAAGTCAGGAATGTTCTGGATTGGCTGCAGCAGCAGTGTTGCTTTGAGCTGCTGGATGTCTTTGAATTCTTCATAATCTCAGAGATTAACTGCTCCTTCAGTAATCTGTAAACCTTCTGCAGGGTTTCTGTGTGTGTGATTGGTCAGATGCTGCAAACTCCGCCCCTTTCATGTGAACGTGCACACTTGTGATCGAGGTTGAACGAGAGAGTAGATGACAACCTGCTTCGCAGTAACGGTGATCAGGATCCAGTGTCTGGATCAGGAAACTGATCCTGGATGTGTTGATCAGGGGTCGCAGTCCAGGCCTCGGGTCACGCAGAGACACTGAGACACTGCAGACCCGCACTGAAGCTCTGACGTACCAGTTCACACATGTGTCCTCTGTGCAGGAGACCGCTATGTGGTTGTGGACTGTGGCGGAGGGACCGTAGACCTGACTGTGCATCAGATCCGTCTTCCAGAGGGACATTTGAAAGAGCTGTACAAGGCTTCAGGTAACGGCGCCTCCGGCAAACGGCTCCAACTGCTTTGTGTCTCCACTCACTTCCTGGTCCTCTCCCAGGCGGACCGTACGGCTCCATCGGGATCGACTACGAGTTCGAGAAGCTCCTGTGCAAGATCTTTGGCCAGGACTTCATCGACCAGTTCAAGATAAAGAGGCCGGCTGCCTGGGTGGACCTGATGATCGCCTTCGAGTCCCGGAAGAGAGCCGCGGCTCCTGAGAGAACCAACCCACTCAACATCAACCTGCCCTTCTCCTTCATCGACTACTACAAGAAGTTCCGGGGCCACAGTGTGGAGCACGCCCTGCGGAAGAGCAAGTAGGTCCACACCCACCCAGCAGAACCAGGGGGCGCCGCGCTCACATGGCTCACGCTTCACATTTAGCTTCCTGTGACGTCACAAGGGGAAGAGATAAACTCACTGTGTAATCAAACATAGCTGCATTGAAACTCAAATATAAAGGCTTTCCACTGCCTCTGGTGCTGGTTTATGTTCAAGTTGGATGTGTGGAGAAACCGACAGATAAGAGAAAACGTTATGAGGTGCTTAACAGTAAGAATGAGTTCAAACTGAGCAAAAGCAGATAATGAACGTGTGAAAAGCTGTAGATCACGAAACAGCTTCAACTGCTGAAGACGTCTCAACAGGCCAAAACTGATCCAAAGTTCTTTATTGTAGTTTATTACAGTTGCCTTGCCCAAGGACACAATGCCAATGACTTGGATAGAGTGGGAATTGAACTGCCAACCCTTTGGTTATTGGACGACTCACTCTGTCGCCCCATGGGAAGAACATCTCGTCTCCTCTCGCTTGAGCAAAAGCCATCACTTTAGCTTGTGAGGCATTCAACACCAGTTCTACAGCGAAGCGGTGTGACTACGGAGTGAAGGGCAGACACTGAGGAGGCGGAGCAAGCCAGAGGAGCACTCCACAAACCTCATCCACTGAGAGAGAAACAAAATGAAAGCACTGAACACTAAAGGTGAACTCCTGTCACAGGAAGGCGAGGCTTGTAAAGGTGGGACCTGGTTGAACAGGCAGCCAGAGGCAGTCACATGCTCAGTGGAACTCAACAATGCAAGGGGACAGTCCCTTATGGGTAGTAGTGCAAATGGGTCATTTTCATTATCAGGTGTTGCAGACAAATACAATTCAGACTTGACTCGTCTGAGAAATGAGGTTAAAAGTGCGTAGTCACCTAAAATGAAGCCATTCTGCCTGTGGGGGATTTCTTCCTCACTGGAATCAGGAGACAATCAGCATTACCTGCTTCAAACCTCCATACAGGTGCTCCTGCACTAATGGTGACAACCAGACCAAACCTGACTTCACAGGCTCTTTCCACACCAACCCGTCTTCATCCTTGATTCTTCATCACGCCTCAGCTGCTGTTCTCAGATGAACATTTGAAGACCAAACAGCTCCATGTAGTAGAAAACCCTCCAAAACGAAAGAGGAAGCAGCGCTGGAGGCGATGTGAACTTTTCTCTTCCAGCTGTTAGAGTTTGATAGAGACAAAGCTCCACGCAGCCAATGTGTCTCTGGGTCTTCACCTCAGCAGGAACCTGGAGCCCTGGAGGCCTCTGGAAGACCTGTGTGATGGTGTCTCACACTCACTCTCACACTGGACATGAGTCACACTGGACATGAGTCACACTCTCAGACTGGACATGAGTCACACTCTCACACTGGACATGAGTCACACTGGACATGAGTCACACTCTCACACTGGACATGAGTCACACTCTCACACTGGACATGAGTCACACTGGACATGAGTCACACTCTCACAC
Organism: Blennius ocellaris; assembly: GCF_963422515.1. Classification (NCBI taxonomy): domain Eukaryota; kingdom Metazoa; phylum Chordata; class Actinopteri; order Blenniiformes; family Blenniidae; genus Blennius; species Blennius ocellaris. Next base: position 219,461 of record NC_137662.1, on the reverse strand, counting down.
TGGACATGAGTCACACTGGACATGAGTCACACTGGACATGAGTCACACTCTCACACTGGACATGAGTCACACTCTCACACTGGACATGAGTCACACTGGACATGAGTCACACTCTCACACTGGACATGAGTCACACTGGACATGAGTCACACTCTCAGACTGGACATGAGTCACACTCTCACACTGGACATGAGTCACACTGGACATGAGTCACACTCTCACACTGGACATGAGTCACACTGGACATGAGTCACACTCTCAGACTGGACATGAGTCACACTCTCACACTGGACATGAGTCACACTGGACATGAGTCACACTCTCACACTGGACATGAGTCACACTCTCACACTGGACATGAGTCACACTGGACATGAGTCACACTCTCACACTGGACATGAGTCACACTGGACATGAGTCACACTGGACATGAGTCACACTCTCACACTGGACATGAGTCACACTCTCACACTGGACATGAGTCACACTGGACATGAGTCACACTCTCACACTGGACATGAGTCACACTGGACATGAGTCACACTCTCACACTGGACATGAGTCACACTGGACACGAGTCACACTCTCAGACTGGACATGAGTCACACTCTCACACTGGACATGAGTCACACTGGACATGAGTCACACTCTCACACTGGACATGAGTCACACTGGACATGAGTCACACTCTCAGACTGGACATGAGTCACACTCTCACACTGGACATGAGTCACACTGGACATGAGTCACACTCTCACACTGGACATGAGTCACACTGGACATGAGTCACACTCACACTGGACATGAGTCACACTGGACATGAATCACACACACACACACACACTGGACATGAGTCACACTGGACATGAATCACACACACACTGGACATGAATCACGCGCACACACACACACACACACACACACACACACACACACACACACACACACACACACACACACACACACACACACAAGACATGAATCACACACACACACACACACACACACACACACACACACACACACACACACACACACACACACACACAAACACACAAGACATGAATCACACACACACAGACACACACACTGGACATGAATCACGCGCACACAGACACACACACTGGACATGAATCACACACACACACACACACACAAGACATGAATCACACACACACAGACACACACACACACACACTCTGGACATGAATCACACACACACACACACACGCACACACACACACACAAGACATGAATCACACAGACCCACACACACACACACACACACACACACACACACACACACACACACACACTGGACATGAATCACACACACACACACACACTGGACATGAATCACACACACACACACACACGGAGATGGACTCTATGGATCGTTTGTGGTCTGAAGGGAACAGTTTCCTAGAAATCCTCCACTCAGCTCCAAACACGTTACAGTTGTTATGGAAATATCTCATTACCTATTGATCACCATGGCGCCCAAGCAGGCGCCTGGCAGAGTCCTGTTACTCCAGAGTCCTATTGCTCCAGAGTCCTATTGCTCCAGAGTCCTATTGCTCCAGAGCCCTGTTACTCCAGAGCCCTGTTACTCCAGAGTCCTGTTACTCCAGAGCCCTGTTACTCCAGAGCCCTTACTCCAGAGTCCTGTTACTCCAGAGCCCTGTTACTCCAGAGCCCTTACTCCAGAGTCCTGTTACTTCAGAGTCCTGTTACTCCAGAGCCCTGTTACTCCAGAGTCCTGTTACTCCAGAGCCCTGTTACTCCAGAGTCCTGTTACTCCAGAGCCCTGTTACTCCAGAGTCCTGTTACTCCAGAGCTCTGTGACTGCAGAGTCCTGTTACTCCAGATCCCTGTTACTCCAGAGTCCTGTTACTCCAGAGCCCTGTTTCTCCAGAATCCTGTTACTCCAGAGCCCTGTTACTCCAGAGCTCTGTGACTGCAGAGCCCTGTTACTCCAGAGCCCTGTTACTCCAGAGCCCTGTTACTCCAGAATCCTGTTACTCCAGAGTCCTGTTACTCCAGAGCTCTGTGACTGCAGAATCCTGTTACTCCAGATCCCTGTTACTCCAGAGCCCTGTTACTCCAGAGCCCCGTTACTCCAGAGTCCTGTTACTCCAGAGCCATGTTACTCCAGATCCCTGTTACTCCAGAGTCCTGTTACTCCAGAGCCATGTTACTCCAGAGTCCTGTGACTCCAGAATCCTGTTACTCCAGAGTCCTGTTACTCCAGAGTCCTGTTACTCCAAAATCCTGTTACTCCAGAGCTCTGTTTCTCCTCAGAGCTTTAACAGAGGTAGCATTGCTCTGTTGGTACAGCTGCCGTCTCCCTATCGATGGGTGCAAGTTCAATTCCCATCTCTACTTGTCCCTCAATTGTTCACAGTGGGGCAACAGTGCCTTGCATGGTTGCAGCCTCCTTGATTTGTGAATAAATAAATGTGTGAATGAATGAATGTGTGAGTGAATGTGTGAATGTGACAAAGGCTGCATGCTTTAGGACTGCTCACACGGTTGAAAAGCCTTGAGTGGAGTGAAGTCCATTCACAATTTCAAAACTTCCATCACTTCCCACACTTCTACTACGTCTCTGATGAAAACCTTCCTGAAGGAAGTTCCTCTTCACACGCAGACTAACTGGTATTTCCAGCATTTTATTTTGGCGGGACATCCCCGGGTTGTCGACGTCTGAGCGTCACAGAATTTCCTGAAGATTCCCGAGGCTTCGTGTCACCAAATCCCATTTGTCCATTGGATCTCTCCACATCTGGATTCTCTCTGGAAAATCCCTCAGACATCAGTTTCACTACATTTCAAGACTTTCTTTGACCAAGTCTGGATGTTTTCCTCGCTGAATCGGTCAAATGTTTCTGGCTGGAGCTGCAACCACGCCATCTTTGATGTCCCACAATCCATAGGGGCAGGTTTCCGAAGATGGTGTCAGTCAGGAAACATCAACACTTTGATGGTTTGTGTGGAAACTTCTGGACTTTGGTGTGAAGGATTTAGGAAACTGCAGGTTGAAATGAGAGGAGAAGGTCTGGTTGTGGTTTATTCTCTGGGCAGAATCACACTTTTTTACTGGACGTAGATTTAGAAGATTTTTTCTCTGATGGAGTCACTTTGAAGGTTTAACAAGACTTATGGGCTGGAAGCCAGAGGTGCTCAGCAGCTGAAGTCGAGTCCCTCATGTGTAAGTGACGTGCTTTCAATCTGTTAGGATTGACATTGTTGATCCCTCCATCACCTCCACCTTCCCTCCCCCCTCCTTCAGAATCAGCTTGAGGAGAGTGAACCTCCACACTCAGTTCTCCACCCCAGTTGGACGATAACGTGGAAGAAGCAACAGTGTTGTCTCATCTTTGGTTCTTTCAAAACATGAAACACGATCACGGGATCACCAAAGTAAAAAGATGAATAAAGGCAGTTGATCTGAAGAGGAATATGTGTGATTTCCGTGGCGGAGGTCATAAATCTCTGATTGCTCTTATTATGTTTAATATACACTGGAGGATTTATCTAATGAAGCTCATGAAGGAAATGAAATGTCAAATGTTAAGTCTCATGGATTGTCTGATATGAATCTGCTTCTCTTCCTGTAATGGTCAGAAGAACTCTGGTACAGACCAGAGGGCAAACATAACTTTGCTTTGAATTAATTCCAAATAAAGTTTTCATTGGATAAAAGGATTTTTGCCCATGATCAAACAGGAAGGGTGTCATTGTGAAGCAGCAGTTGAGAGTTGTGTGTCCTCTGTGTGTCTCTGCAGCGTGGACTTTGTGAAGTGGTCGTCTCAGGGGATGCTGAGGATGAGTCCAGACGCCATGAACTCCCTCTTCAAGCCCACCATCGACCACATCATCCAGCACCTCAGTAAGAAGCCTCCACTCATTCTCCTGGGACGTGCTACTTTTATTTTGATGGTCACTGTAATAACACAAATACGAATGTCCACATACTTGCCATTATTAATGTTTTTAATTATTAACCATTTCATCACAGAAACAAACAACAGCGCCAACTCCTGGCCAAGCATGCTAACTTCATAGCATCACAATGTTTCTGCTGTTTAAGCTTTTCCAGATTGTTGTTATGTAAACATGAAGCTTTTCTGAAGCAAAAACCCATCGGCAATGTGTTTACATTTGAAATGTTGTCGTGTCAACGACCACCACCACCACCATCATCACCACCATCACCATCACCACCACCATCACCACCATCACCATCACCATCACCACCACCATCACCACTACCACCACCACCACCACCATCACCACCACCACCATTATCACCACCGCCATCACCACCACCACCACCACCACTATCACCACCACCATCATCACCACCATCATCACCACTAACACCACCACCATCACCACTACCACCACCACCACCACCATCACCACCACCACCACTATCACCATCACCACCACCACCAT